>NC_084562.2:35818254-36120754 GCF_033978685.3 Nerophis lumbriciformis
TAAATACAAAGTTGTGACAATATATACAGTGAAAATGATGTGGATGATGCATTTGGTAATGTTTTAAATACTTTCTGAGGCTTTATGACAAACACAGTCCATTGCAACAACTTGGCAAGAAGCAAAACAAGAAGAACAATCAATCATGGATGACAAAGGAACCGAACAATTATTGCAACAAGAAAAATACCTTATATAGAACATTATAACCCAAAGGTCTACAGCAGAGGTGGGACCAAGTCATTGTTTTGCAAGTCACAAGTAAGTCTCAAGTCTTTGCCCTCAAGTCCGAGTCAAGTCCCGAGTCAAGACAGGCAAGCCCCGAGTCAAGTCCAAAGTCAAGAATGGAAAGTCTCAAGTCAAGTCCTAGGTCCTGCATTTTGAGTTTCGAGTCCTTTCAAGTCCTTTTAACCACAGACTAATATATTAACACAGATTGTGTATGCTTTTCAAACGCTGTATTTATTTATTAAAACAAGTGCATTTTAAATTGCAGGAAAGAAAATTGTGCTGACATTGCACTTTATAATAGCACTATTAACCAGTCATTTTAAACATTAACTCATTCCTTTACAGAACAAACACATTGAAAAATAAAGTGCAAATGTACTTATTTGTACAAAAGTGTTAACATTGAAAAAACATGACATATACGTGAACATAACAAAAAAGTTGTACTTTTTATATGTCAGGGCCCTATGCTGCATTGCATTTGCAAAAGACCAAATTAGCCAAGAGTCTGTCAGTCATTTGTGCACGATGGGGGCGTAGTATGATGCCACCATGGCTGAAAACTCGCTCCACTGGAGCACTGGAGGCAGGCACTGCCAAGACTCTCATGGCCACTCGGAACAGTGAAGGAAGAGTCTTCATGTTCAATGCCCAGAACAAAAGGGGGGAGAGAGTTGTTTTGGGTTGGTGCACTACTTGTAAGTGTATCTTGTGTTTTTTATGTTGATTTAATTAAAAAAAGAAAAGAAAAAAAAAAATATTTCTTGTGCGGCCCGATACCAATCGATCCACGGACCAGTATCGGGCCGCGGCCCGGTGGTTGGGGACCACTGAGGTAAACAACCAACAGTATGTCAGAAAGCTAGCTAAAACGGTACACATATTCATAATATAGTATACATTTTAACTGACCTTTATTTTACTATTTTTGTCTTTTTTTTAGGTGGCTAAAATACGCGGTGCTGCTGACCGCCGTCTAACGTTACGTGTGATATATTGACTAACGTAACCCTGCTTGAAAAAAATCACTGAACAAAAAGTATGAATAAGGTAGTGAACTGCAACAGATTCCCGTGTTTGCAATAACGTTATAACGTTAGCAGTGAGTTTACAGCCTCACTGATTTAACTACACAGCAAATAAAAGTCACGTTACTTAGCCAATAAACGTTATCTTACATTCAAAACTTACCGTTCTTTGTGCAACTTCAAATGCCGGACGAAGTTGGAAGTTGTTGCCTCTCCATCAGTAATTTTCGAACCGCATGTGTTGCATACTGCAAACCGTTTTGTGTTGACCACCTCGTAATTTTTACACCCAAACAAAATTATTTTAGGTATCATTTTTTGTTCACTGGCGTGTGGTTTGGACATGTCTTCTTCGTTGGTTGTCCTGCAATTTGATTGGATGAATGCTGTGTGATGAAAACAAAGTAGATCTAATTTGATTGGCTGTTGTACTGAGACCACACCAGCTGACACACGCAACGCTGATAGACAAGTACACAATGAAAAATACGGAGCGCTCCCGAATAACTTTTTCATCTTTGGGTTTTGGGGAAAGTAGCAAGTCATGTCAAGTCATGTCAATTCAAAAGGCTCAAGTCCAAGTGAAGTCACAAGTCATTGATGTTAAAGTCTAAGTCGAGTTGCAAGTCTTTTTACATTTTGTCAAGTCGAGTCTAAAGTCATCAAATTCATGAGTCATGTGACTCGAGTCCACACCTCTGGTCTACAGAGGCAGAAAACAAGTACAAAACGTATAAAAACAAGCTATTAGCATACCATGAAAATGAAGAAAATAATAACAGTCAAATATTAGACAGGAACAAAAACAATATGAGAGCTATATGGGACATCCTCCATCCATCCATTTTCTACCGCTTATTCCCTTCGGGGTCGCTGGAGCCTATCTCAGCTACAAGCGGGCGGAAGGCGGTGTACACCCTGGACAAGTCGCTACCTCATCGCAGGGCCAACACAGATAGACAGACAACATTCACACTCACATTCACACACTAGATAGCATAATTAAAAATGGTGCTAAAAAGTATTCCCCTCAATAATTCTCAGATGAAAATGTAAAAAAATTATTAATTAATTTGTACAACACACTGTACAACACTTAAAACCTTTAGCATATAAGTATGTGGAATTAAATTATGAAATGGATTTGGCAAAGAAGTAAACAATGGGTACTAATATGATGCAGTTTAAAAAATGGTGTTCACAAAGAATCTTGATAAACATCCTGAACCCTATCAACAAAATAGACTCTCTTATCTAGCTCATAATGTGAACCATAAACTTGGATTACGTGTTTGATCATTATTTACTTACTCATTGTGTATGGACCCATTACCTCCCTGCTTGGCACTCAGCATCAAGGGTTAGAATTGGGGGTTAAATCACCAAAAATGATTCTCGGGCGCGGCCACCGCTGCTGCTCACTGCGCCCCTCACCTCCCAGGGGGTGATCAAGGGTGATGGGTCAAATGCAGAGAATAATTTTGCCACACCTAGTGTGTGTGTGTGTGTGTGTGACAATCATTGGTACTTTAACTTAATTAAGTTATGTATTTATTCGCTGTTGGTTTACAAATTGAGAACAAACAAATGTGTTAAAAACTGCTTGATACGAAAATGGGTAGGTTTAAATAAGTTGTACTTCTTTCTACTCCTTTTCAGACATGCTGTAATGAAAAAAATGGAAATACAGTGGGGCAAAAAAGTATTTAGTCAGCCACCGATTGTGCAAGTTCTCCCACTTAAAATGATGACAGAGGTCTGTAATTTTCATCACAGGTGCACTTCAACTGTGAGAGACAGAATGTGAAAAAAAAGTCCAGGAATTCACATTGTAGGAATTTTAAAGAATGTATTTGTAAATTATGGTGGAAAATAAGTATTTGGTCAATAACAAAAATTCAACTCAATACTTTGTCATATAACCTTTGTTGGCAATAACAGAGGTCAAACGATTACTATAGGTCTTTACCAGGTTTGCACACACAGTAGCTGGTATTTTGGCTTATTCCTCCATGCAGATCTTCTCGAGAGCAGTGATGTTTTGGGGCTGTCGCCGAGCAACACAGACTTTCAACTCCCTCCACAGATTTTCTATGGGGTTGAGGTCTGGAGACTGGCTAGGCCACTCCAGGACTTTCAAATGCTTCTCACGGAGCCACTCCTTCGTTGACCGGGCGGTGTGTTTGGGATCATTTTCATGCTGGAAGACCCAGCCACGTTTCATCTTCAAAGCTCTCACTGATGGAAGGAGGTTTTGGCTCAAAATCTCACGATACATGGCCCCATTCATTCTTTCCTTAACACGGATCAGTCGGCCTGTCCCCTTAGCAGAAAAACAGCCCCAAAGCATGTTTCCACCCCCATGCTTCACAGTAGGTATGGTGTTCTTGGGATGCAACTCAGTATTCTTCTTCCTCCAAACACGACGAGTTGAGTTTATACCAAAAAGTTCTATTTTGGTTTCATCTGACCACATGACATTCTCCCAATCCTCTGCTGTATCATCCATGTGCTCTCTGTCAAACTTCAGACGGGCCTGGACATGCACTGGCTTAAGCAGGGGGACACGTCTGGCCCTGCAGGATTTGATTCCCTGTCGGCGTAGTGTGTTACTGATGGTAACCTTTGTTACTTTGGTCCCAGCTCTCTGCAGGTCATTTACCAGGTCCCCTGTGTGGTTCTGGGATTTTTGCTCACCGTTCTCATGATCATTTTGACCCCACGGGAGGAGATCTTGCGTGGAGCCCCAGATCGAGGGAGATTATCAGTGGTCTTGTATGTCTTCCATTTTCTGATAATTGCTCCCACAGTTGATTTTTTCACACCAAGCTGCTTGCCTATTGTAGATTCACTCTTCACAGTCTGGTGCAGGTCTACAATTCCTTTCCTGGTGTCCTTCGACAGCTCTTTGGTCTTGGCCATAGTGGAGTTTGGAGTCTGACTGTTTGAGGCTGTGGACAGGTGTCTTTTATACAGATAACGAGTTTTAACAGGTGCCATTAATACAGGTAACGAGTGGAAGACAGAAGAGCTTCTTAAAGAAGAAGTTACAGGTCTGTGAGAGCCAGAGATCTTTGTTGTTTGAAGTGACCAAATACTTATTTTCCACCATAATTTACAAATAAATTCTTTAAAATTCCTACAATGTGAATTCCTGGATTTTTTTCACATTCTGTCTCTCACAGTTGAAGTGTACCTATGATGAAAATTACAGACCTCTGTCATCATTTTAAGTGGGAGAACTTGCACAATCGGTGGCTGATTAAATACTTTTTTGCCCCACTGTATGTGTCATATAATATTGCATGTTCGAAATAAACTGACACCAACCAACACCACACCACTGTTGGATAGTGTATGTGTATCTATTACATTCAATCTGTGAAACCAAAATATGCAGAAAAGCAATTTAGTCACACAACGTCACACCAACAAAATGAAGCATTGCTGTATGTACATATACTGTATAGAATCAGAATCAGCTTTATTGTCATTACGCAAGGTAACGAGATTGAGGATATATACAGTATGTACTCAGAAGCACTAGTTAGTTGGGCAGATGTACTATAACCATGCAAACAAATGAACAAAAAGGAAGAACAAAATGGACAAGCTGGTTTCCGATTCCTTTCCAGGGACAGCTGGTCATATAAGGTAACGACAGCAGGAACCTACATTATCTTCTTTGTATGGCGCTCATCAGAATTCATGTTCTTGGTAGATGAAAGCAGAAGGCACGGTGAAAGAAGAGGAACGTAAAACCACAACTCTAAAAAGAGAAAGGATCCTCAGCATATAAAGGGAAGCCATAGAAGCTCAGCCATACTTGAAGACCTCTGAAGATGAGAAACCCAGCTGTCACCATGAAGACACTTGTACTGCTCACGCTGATGTGTTTCCTGCAAGTCAGCATGTGTACAGGTCAGTTGGAATCCTCTTCTCTCTGCTTCTCATCCTGATAATTGTGGAAATGTGTGTGACGCGATTTTAATTGTGCATGTGTTTGTCCAGTCAGCCCACACATCATGATGAACGACGAATGCTGCCCCAACAGCTCAAAAATACGTATCCCATTCCAAAATGTCCGGCATGTAAAAACAACACCAGAGGGCTGCGAGCCCCAAGCCATTGTGTGAGTACAATATTAAACACACCGGATTGTTTTTGTGTGACCACCTAATGCAAACATGACCAGTTTGTGATCAACCTCCTAGCAAAATAAGTCACTTCTCTTCATTAAGGTCAGGGGTGTCCAAAGATTTTCCACCAACGACCACTTAAAAAATCAAAGGATGCAGGGGGTCTTTTGATATTTTTTACATTTTGTAAAGCAACCATATATCATACTTGCCAACTTTGAGACCTCCGAATTCGGGAGATGGGGGGGAGTATATTTATAGCTAGAATTCACTGAAATTCAAGTACTTCTTTTATATATGTATATAAAAGAAATACTTGAATTTCAGTGTTCATTTATTTACACATATACACACACATAACACTCCTCTCTACTACTTGCCGTAGTTTTGAAGCAATGCATGATGGGAATCCGGATGCTGTGTGTCAGTGTATTAACGTGCCGGCTGGAATAAACACACGCTGAGCAATTGCTCCGTGCCTGCCTACTTTATGGGTTATAGATAAACCTATGGATAACGGAGACATATATAATAGTCTCCTTCTTGTTGTGTGTGCAGTTGCGCACTGAGCTCCAAAAGCCGTAGATGTTATAACGTGAGTGGGCCGGCACGCTGTTTATATGGAGGAAAAGTGGACGTGACGACAGGCTGTCCTCACTCAGGTCCGGCTGGAAATCGGGAGAAATTCGGGAGAATGGTTGTCCCGGGAGATTTTTGGGAGAGGCACTGAAATTTGGGAGGGTTGGCAAGTATGCCATATACAGGTAAAAGCCAGTAAATTAGAATATTTTGAAAAACTTGATTTATTTCAGTAATTGCATTCAAAAGGTGTAACTTGTACATTATATTTATTCATTGCACACAGACTGATGCATTCAAATGTTTATTTCATTTAATTTTGATGATTTTAAGTGGCAACAAATGAAAATCCAAAATTCCGTGTGTCACAAAATTAGAATATTACTTAAGGCTAATACAAAAAAGGGATTTTTAGAAATGTTGGCCAACTGAAAAGTATGAAAATGAAAAATATGAGCATGTACAATACTCAATACTTGGTTGGAGCTCCTTTTGCCTCAATTACTGCGTTAATGCGGCGTGGCATGGAGTCGAAGAGTTTCTGGCACTGCTCAGGTGTTATGAGAGCCCAGGTTGCTCTGATAGTGGCCTTCAACTCTTCTGCGTTTTTGGGTCTGGCATTCTGCATCTTCCTTTTCACAATACCCCACAGATTTTCTATGGGGCTAAGGTCAGGGGAGTTGGCGGGCCAATTTAGAACAGAAATACCATGGTCCGTAAACCAGGCACGGGTAGATTTTGCGCTGTGTGCAGGCGCCAAGTCCTGTTGGAACTTGAAATCTCCATCTCCATAGAGCAGGTCAGCAGCAGGAAGCATGAAGTGCTCTAAAACTTGCTGGTAGACGGCTGCGTTGACCCTGGATCTCAGGAAACAGAGTGGACCGACACCAGCAGATGACATGGCACCCCAAACCATCACCCAACCATGCAAATTTTGCATTTCCTTTGGAAATCGAGGTCCCAGAGTCTGGAGGAAGACAGGAGAGGCACAGGATCCACGTTGCCTGAAGTCTAGTGTAAAGTTTCCACCATCAGTGATGGTTTGGGGTGCCATGTCATCTGCTGGTGTCGGTCCACTCTGTTTCCTGAGATCCAGGGTCAACGCAGCCGTCTACCAGCAAGTTTTAGAGCACTTCATGCTTCCTGCTGCTGACCTGCTCTATGGAGATGGAGATTTCAAGTTCCAACAGGACTTGGCGCCTGCACACAGCGCAAAATCTACCCGTGCCTGGTTTACGGACCATGGTATTTCTGTTCTAAATTGGCCCGCCAACTCCCCTGACCTTAGCCCCATAGAAAATCTGTGGGGTATTGTGAAAAGGAAGATGCAGAATGCCAGACCCAAAAACGCAGAAGAGTTGAAGGCCACTATCAGAGCAACCTGGGCTCTCATAACACCTGAGCAGTGCCAGAAACTCATCGACTCCATGCCACGCCGCATTAACGCAGTAATTGAGGCAAAAGGAGCTCCAACCAAGTATTGAGTATTGTACATGCTCATATTTTTCATTTTCATACTTTTCAGTTGGCCAACATTTCTAAAAATCCCTTTTTTGTATTAGCCTTAAGTAATATTCTAATTTTGTGACACACGGAATTTTGGATTTTCGTTTGTTGCCACTTCAAATCATCAAAATTAAATGAAATAAACATTTGAATGCATCAGTCTGTGTGCAATGAATAAATATAATGTACAAGTTACACCTTTTGAATGCAATTACTGAAATAAATCAAGTTTTTCAAAATATTCTAATTTACTGGCTTTTACCTGTACATATACAAATGATGAAAGCGTATAAAAAGAAATCATGCATAAATTAAAACGTAAAACAATCCTAATTACATTATTAGCACAAATCCCTTTTATTTAGTTGTCTACAAAAGTTTAAAGTGTAGTTTTTAAAGGAGCAAAAACTAATTCTGGATAAAATGCCAAAATGGACACAATCATGGCAACAGGAACCATAAACAACCTGCTTTTAAATGAATGGGCAACCAAGGAGAAAAAGTAAGAACAATGTCTCATAACTAATCTGCACATTTGTTATTTTCAGAGTCGAAACAGTGGCGAATAAAACTTTTTGCCTTGACCCCAGCTGGAAGAGGGCAATAAATCTGTTGGAAAAATTTGAGGGCCATCAGCCACCAACACATCTCCACCGGAACCAAGTGCGCCGCTAGGGATTTTGGGCCCCATGAAAAGAATCTTTACAGGGCCCCCAACACAGTGTCATTATTTTTTCTGTATTATAATTTCATCATCATTAGTGGCCTCTCTGGGCCCCCCTCCATCATGGGCCCCAAGAATCCGTCTCCTTTACCCCCCCCCTTTTCGGCGCCCCTGACCGGAACCCTGTGTCAAACCATACGGTTGTTGAAGTCATGTGAGGAGGAAGTTCCTTCATGTCAGTTTTGACATGAGAGTCCTGTGTGTAATACTCTGTATGCTGTACAATGAGGACCAGCGGGTGGTTAAAAAAGCTATAGGAAACATTTTGTACATTAGAGATTCTTAAATGCTTTATCTGAACAAAACATATTAGCTTTGTGTTAAAAGGTGAAAAATATAATTAGCGGAATATCTGACAATTCATCCATTTAAAAATACAATATTTTCACTGTTGCAATATGTTGAAGACCAATAATAAATAGCTGCTGGTGAAAAATGGCCCCCGAGCCACACTTTGGACCACCCTCGTGCTGTAGGTTTGCCTCACACTGTTTCAGAAATATTTTTTTTTTTTATTTGTAATGTTACGTTATGCTTTTATTACATTTCCTATCCAATGTGTATTTTTGTATTTTAATCATGTTTTTTTTTAAATATGTGTCTGTTGTGAATACTGCTTGTATATTGTTTGTATATGATGTAACAACATCACCTGTGTCAGGAGCAAATATTTGCTACTTGTTAGTATTGTTTTGGATATTCATTTGAATTGGAATGTTTCTTTAGGTGACATTTTAATACACTGTGAGAAGACAAAACTGATGATAAATGACTCAATTATTATATGATAGATTCCACATCCTGATTTGATGACTGCTGCTGTCACATTAAATGAGTCAAAGACCGCACGTACTTGTAGTGAAAACTTCATGATAATAAATAAAATATTGTTTTGATTACTTTTGTACATTTTTTTAATAATCTCACAATCACAAGGAATTCATTTTTTTCCCCATTTTGTCATCTTTGTCACTGCTCACCGCCAGTGTGCTAGACGAGAAATGAGTAAGGCGCTGCATCACTATGCCAGAAAAGTAGTTCCTCAATGTTAGTACCTGTCAAGACTTGGTCCTGGGTGTGTGCTTTTCCGGGATGCAACGGAAAGTTGGCACGGGCGAGACGGGAACCAAGGTACATGATTTATTTATTAAAAAAAAGATCAAACAAAAAGCGCGCACAATGGCGGAGAATAAGCTATGAAACCAAAAGACTATAGCAAAAAAGTACAAATGAAAAGCACGCACAGTGGCGGAAACTATGAACAATTAAACAAAACATTAACTGTGGCTTGAGAAACAAAAACTTACTTGGCATGGAACCGGCATGAAAAAGGAGCAGCAAGGATCATAAGGGTGTGCAGAAGCATATATGGGGTGCGGTATGGGGTGCGAGGTCGTCAGAAAAACAAACTGAAAAACACTGAACTTAAATACTAGACATGATTAACGAAAACAGGTGCGTGACTCAAGACGTGAAACAGGTGCGTGACGTGACAGGTGAAAACTAATGGTTGCTATGGTGACCAGACAAGGGAGTGAAAAGACAGAAACTAAACAAAACATGACTTAAAACAAAACATGATAATACAGACATGACAGAGCCCCTCCCTTAAGGACAGATACCAGACTTCCAAGAAAAAAAAACTTAACAAAAGTCATGGGAGGGCGGGAGGGGGACATGGCGGTGGGTCGCCAGACCACGTGTCCCCGTATCCACCGGGGCAGAGTTAGGTGGCGGCGGCGAGTGGAACGCCGCTGCAGCAGGCGAGGCGGGCGCCCAGGGATTGGCCACATTCGTGGCCGACTGGGAGGTGGGCGCACTTGGCGTGGCGGGCGACCAGGTAGCGGCCATATCCGTGGCCGACGAGGAGGCAGGCGCGTCGTCAACTTGGCAGGCGTGGCAGCTCGGCGTGGCAAGTCAAGCGGCGAAGCTCGGCGTGACGCGTCCAGCGGCGAAGCTCGGCGTGACGCGTCCAGCGGCGAAGCTCGGCGTGGGTCTTGGTCTTGGTGTGGGTCTTGGCATGGCGGGTCTTGGTCTTGGTGTGGGTCTTGGTCTTGGTCTTGGTGTGGGTCTTGGTCTTGGTCTTGGCATGGCGGGTCTTGGTCTTGGCATGGCGAGTCTTGGTCTTGGCATGGCGAGTCTTGGTCTTGGCATGGCGAGTCTTGGTCTTGGCATGGCGAGTCTTGGTCTTGGCATGGCGAGTCTTGGTCTTGGCATGGCGAGTCTTGGTCTTGGTCTTGGCTTAGCGGGTCTTGGTCTTGGTTTGGCGTGTCTTGGTCTTGGCATGGCGTGTCTTGGTCTTGGCATGGCGTGTCTTGGTCTTGGCATGGCGTGTCTTGGTCTTGGCATGGTGTGTCTTGGTCTTGGTCTTGGCATGGCGGGTCTTGGTCTTGGTCTTGGCATGGCGGGTCTTGGTCTTGGTCTTGGTCTTGGCATGGCGGGTCTTGGTCTTGGCATGGCGGGTCTTGGTCTTGGCGTGGAGGGTCTTGGTCTTGGCGTGGAGGGTCTTGGTCTTGGACTTGTTGAGCTGGTACCGGAGCTTGGCGTCGTGGAGCTGGTACCGGAGCTTGGCGTCGTGGAGCTGGTACCAAAGCTTGGCGTCGTGGAGCTGGTACCGGAGCTTGGCGTCGTGGAGCTGGTACCGGAGCTTGGCGTTGTGGAGCTACTGGTGCAGGTGGAGGTGGTCTAGCTGGGGGTTGCGGCTTGACAGGTCGGAAGACTGGTGGTGGCGGCCGTGAGGGAGGCTGTGGCTTGACATGGTGATGCTGATCCACCCCACCTGAACAATTCCCAGCCCTAGCCCCCCCCTCAAGGGGCGGATACCAGACGCGCTCCCTGCGGTCTGGAACTCTCTGTAGGGGTGGGCGGAGGAGGGCAGAAACTTCCCCATTAAATTGTCCAAATTGTCTTTCTTGTGCCTGGGATTGAGTGGGTGAAAAAAAATTGTTTTGTGTCTTGGCTGTGGCTTGAGTCCTGGGGAGCGGGGAATCAAAAGAAAACGAATTCAGAAAAAAAAAATCATGGTTTTTGACATCATCCGGGCTGCTTGCTTCCGCCCGGAGAGGGAGGGGCTTGTGGGAGCGGCGTGTCCTGCTGGCTCGCGGAAGTTCTACCTGACGTCCTTCGTCTGGAGCGGCGCTTCCGCGGCTGAGGTGACGCTGTGTCGTCCTGGGACCAAATGAAGTTTCTGTACTCCACGGAGGAGTAGCGCAGAGTTTCATCCTCCATCGCGCACAGGACCGCCCAAGAAGCCTCGTCCAAAATGTCCAACTCGGCCAACTTAGGTGCGGAAAAGCGGGTCTGCTGACGACCTACTGTCAAGACTTGGTCCTGGGTGTGTGCTTTTCCGGGATGCAACGGAAAGTTGGCACGGGCGAGACGGGAACCAAGGTACATGATTTATTTATTAAAAAAAAGATCAAACAAAAAGCGCGCACAATGGCGGAGAATAAGCTATGAAACCAAAAGACTATAGCAAAAAAGTACAAATGAAAAGCACGCACAGTGGCGGAAACTATGAACAATTAAACAAAACATTAACTGTGGCTTGAGAAACAAAAACTTACTTGGCATGGAACCGGCATGAAAAAGGAGCAGCAAGGATCATAAGGGTGTGCAGAAGCATACAGGTAAAAGCCAGTAAATTAGAATATTTTGAAAAACTTGATTTATTTCAGTAATTGCATTCAAAAGGTGTAACTTGTACATTATATTTATTCATTGCACACAGACTGATGCATTCAAATGTTTATTTCATTTAATTTTGATGATTTGAAGTGGCAACAAATGAAAATCCAAAATTCCGTGTGTCACAAAATTAGAATATTACTTAAGGCTAATACAAAAAAGGGATTTTTAGAAATGTTGGCCAACTGAAAAGTATGAAAATGAAAAATATGAGCATGTACAATACTCAATACTTGGTTGGAGCTCCTTTTGCCTCAATTACTGCGTTAATGCGGCGTGGCATGGAGTCGATGAGTTTCTGGCACTGCTCAGGTGTTATGAGAGCCCAGGTTGCTCTGATAGTGGCCTTCAACTCTTCTGCGTTTTTGGGTCTGGCATTCTGCATCTTCCTTTTCACAATACCCCACAGATTTTCTATGGGGCTAAGGTCAGGGGAGTTGGCGGGCCAATTTAGAACAGAAATACCATGGTCCGTAAACCAGGCACGGGTAGATTTTGCGCTGTGTGCAGGCGCCAAGTCCTGTTGGAACTTGAAATCTCCATCTCCATAGAGCAGGTCAGCAGCAGGAAGCATGAAGTGCTCTAAAACTTGCTGGTAGACGGCTGCGTTGACCCTGGATCTCAGGAAACAGAGTGGACCGACACCAGCAGATGACATGGCACCCCAAACCATCACCCAACCATGCAAATTTTGCATTTCCTTTGGAAATCGAGGTCCCAGAGTCTGGAGGAAGACAGGAGAGGCACAGGATCCACGTTGCCTGAAGTCTAGTGTAAAGTTTCCACCATCAGTGATGGTTTGGGGTGCCATGTCATCTGCTGGTGTCGGTTCACTCTGTTTCCTGAGATCCAGGGTCAACGCAGCCGTCTACCAGCAAGTTTTAGAGCACTTCATGCTTCCTGCTGCTGACCTGCTCTATGGAGATGGAGATTTCAAGTTCCAACAGGACTTGGCGCCTGCACACAGCGCAAAATCTACCCGTGCCTGGTTTACGGACCATGGTATTTCTGTTCTAAATTGGCCCGCCAACTCCCCTGACCTTAGCCCCATAGAAAATCTGTGGGGTATTGTGAAAAGGAAGATGCAGAATGCCAGACCCAAAAACACAGAAGAGTTGAAGGCCACTATCAGAGCAACCTGGGCTCTCATAACACCTGAGCAGTGCCAGAAACTCATCGACTCCATGCCACGCCGCATTAACGCAGTAATTGAGGCAAAAGGAGCTCCAACCAAGTATTGAGTATTGTACATGCTCATATTTTTCATTTTCATCCTTTTCAGTTGGCCAACATTTCTAAAAATCCCTTTTTTGTATTAGCCTTAAGTAATATTCTAATTTTGTGACACACGGAATTTTGGATTTTCATTTGTTGCCACTTCAAATCATCAAAATTAAATGAAATAAACATTTGAATGCATCAGTCTGTGTGCAATGAATAAATATAATGTACAAGTTACACCTTTTGAATGCAATTACTGAAATAAATCAAGTTTTTCAAAATATTCTAATTTACTGGCTTTTACCTGTATATGGGGTGTGGTATGGGGTGCGAGGTCGTCAGAAAAACAAACTGAAAAACACTGAACTTAAATACTAGACATGATTAACGAAAACAGGTGCGTGACTCAAGACGTGAAACAGGTGCGTGACGTGACAGGTGAAAACTAATGGTTGCTATGGTGACCAGACAAGGGAGTGAAAAGACAGAAACTAAACAAAACATGACTTAAAACAAAACATGATAATACAGACATGACAGTACCTTCAGTAACAATGTCGCTAATACTTGGTTAATATGCAGGTCACGGCATGTAAACAGAGCATTGTTAGTGTTTTTTAAAATGACTTTTTAGAGTGCTTTATAGGCGGAATAGTAGAATCCACATTACCTACATTGTTAGCTGCCTTGTGCTAGCAATTTTTTTTTACTATCTAACGACATGTGGTCTTGTCCCACATAAGGATTTTGAAAGATGGGCAATACGTTTTTTTTAAAGCGCAGTCTTCCTTTAAGTTTGTTTGGATTTACTCCATCACATTCAACCTTTTTTTTTTTTTTTTTAATAACTGGCTTGTATATTTGTCACAAAACCTTTAAAATATGTCACACATGAGCTGTTAAAAATAAATAAAGAGTAGCCTTATTGAACGTATGTCAGGAAGCCTCTTGGTCACGTGGTTGCAACCCAGTAATTTATTCAACTGACAGAAACACTATTATATTTGAATTACACAATCTGGAACACCCTGCCAGAATAAAAAACAAAACAATTAACAGGTTTTGAAAGATTTTATCACAATTAGGGTCTGATCTACTAGGATGTATATATTAAGTCCTTAACAGCGTGTCCACACAATGAAATTGCTTGTACTAGTGTTGTCCCGATACCAATATTTTGGTACCGGTACCAAAATATATTTCGATACTTTTCGATACTTTTTGATACTTTTCTAAATAAAGGGGACCACAAAAAATGGCATTATTGGTTTTATTTTTTTTTTATTGTCTCGATAAATCACACTGTTATGCTAATTAATTACATTTTCATGACTTCCTCCCAGTATCTTATTGTGGGTGCTCTGATGATCACTAAATATTCTGCATATTCATGAAGGCAGACATGCCAAATGCATTACACTCCCTATTTTGCTCATTTAAGAGACGCAATCCTCATTGCACTGCAAAAACTGAAATCTAAGTAAGATTAAATACCTCAAATAAGGGTGATATTGTCACGGCGCGGATTCGAACCCGCTTTTCCTCGGCAGCTGGAGCTGCCGGGACCTCTGCTGGCAGCACACTTGGACACGCCCCTGCTCACGCTGGGCCCAGCACGTCCATGCAGCGACAAGCCTGCAGGCAATTTCGCATCAGCACACCTGGGCCTGATGAGAGGGAGCAACATAAAAGCCAGCGGACCCAAAGGACCTTCGCCAGAACGTAGCCAATCTTCCTGAGTAAGCATCACGTCTGGCACCACTCCCTCGTTCCTTGCTCGCCTTCTTTGTGCTCTTCCTTGTTCCCGTGTTTGATGTCCCTTGTGTCTTCCACAGTGTCTTCCCTGTTGCCTGTGATCGTGTCCTGTCTCACGACCTCCATCTGGATCTCTGCTTGCCTCCCTCGACCCTTGACCTCTGCTTGGACTCGGACATCATTGCCTCTCTCCAGCTCCCGACTGCTTGCCTCCCTGCTGACTGCCTCTTCGCCTTGCCCCTTGGATTCGACGAACGATTCATACAACACGCACCGACAACACCCACTGGTAAAACTTACATTGTTAACCCTACACATCGTCTGCACTCATTCACTTGTGGTAGCATACACACCCCACACACTCATCAAGGTTTTCAATAAACCTGATAAACCGCAGTTCTGCCTTGGTGTCGCCTCCTTCCCTTTGCCCGGTACACAACAGATATTTGCTTATTTTTTGTCTGATAAGATAATTCTTCTCATTAAGCAGATTTTATGTTAGAGTGTTTTACTTGTTTTAAGTGTTTTGGTCCTAAATAATCTCAGTAAGATATTGCAGCTTGTTGCTGAGATTTTATGACCTATATTAAGTAAAACATGCTTGAAACTAGAATATCAACTGATGCAAAGCTGTGTCATCAACACTCACAAGTATAAAACTGCTTTTTTTGAAGTAATACTTTCTTATTTCAAGCATGAAATAGAAAATCATGACTTTGACACAATAATGTCTCATAATTAAAACAGATGACAGCCAAATGGACTTTGCTGTTTTATTTTCAATGAAACAATAGAAAAGATGTACTCCTATTAGAGATGCGCGGATAGGCAAATATTTCATCCGCAACCGCATCAGAAAGTCGTCAACCATCCGCAATCCACCCGATCTAACATTTGATCAGAACTGCATCCGCCCGCCATCCGCCCGGTATATCTAATATAGACGATGCAAGGCATTAGTGAGGCACCTGCCAACTACTCCGGTTTTCCCGTAATTCGTACGGTTTTCATCAACCTATTCCGGGTTACGGGTGCAGTGATAAAAAATACGTTTTTTCTTTAATTTTAAAAAAAAAGGGTGAAAACTACGCGAATTGCACCTTGTGCAGACAAGATTTTTCGATCGGACACGGAGGAATTAGCGATGTAAAAGACCACTTTGGGACAAAAAAACACAAGTCTAATGCCGTTGCTAGCGATACAAGTGGAAAACTTTCAACGTTTTTCGTCGCCCAAACAGATTCTTTGGATGTGATAAATGCCGAAGTTTTATTTACGGAGGCAATAATTGAGCATGGACTACCAATCGCACTGGCTGATCACATGGGACAGTTACATGTTTGTAATGCAACCTTTAAAAATCATTACGCGGTGATCGCGGTCCCAAAAATAAACTTTTCTTGCATGATAATGTCCAGAAAAATTCGCTTTATATTACTATAGAGTCCTTTTAACGAATGAGTTTGATGGTTTATCACAAACCTTAAATGAAAGAAGTCCTTTCTTCTCCTGCACCTGCATGCACTTTGGCCTTGCTTCCTGTGTGGTGCGCAATCCTGTCGGCTGTATTTCACAGCACGACATACTGTTAAAAGTGTTTATACTATTTATGCTTTCAAGTCCAAGTTGAAGAAATCTTGTTAAATGTTGACAGTATAACTACCAAAATACAGAAGTATGTCCTTAATATTTTTGCAGTGCTATTTCTGTTGAAAAGTTCAAATGATTACATTAGAGATGTGATGTGCCACTTTTCAAAGTGTCTGATGGCTTAAATTAATTTTCATTAATTTTTCATATTTTGAATTCTTTTGAAAGGCTTACAAAAAAACTACATTTGAATTGTAATTCCATGCTATTGACAGGACTATTAATTTTAATGAAGTTAGCTTACCATGTTTACAGTATGATAATTGTGATAGAAATGTGAATTTCGGGGGGGTGGCGGGCAGGTAAGCTGCTTACCTGCTGCGCGTGACGCCGGCCGCGGCGAAGGCGGACGAGGCGGGGTGTCGGTGCGGTGGGCGCGGTAGTGACCCTGGACATGCGTCGGGCCCTTCTCGCGGATCGCCTCAGCTACGGCTCCCGGTGGGGCCCTCTCGGGGGAAGGGGCCTCGGTCCCGGACACCGGCGAGGCGTCCCTTCTCCGCTCCGTAAAAGTGTCCATCTCTTTTCTTTTCTTTTTCTTCTGTTGTGGCATATGCAGCAGGTGCCTGCTCGTTTTTCGTATGTGGGTAACAACATTTAACTATGTGTATATATTTCCGAATTGGTTTAACTGCCACCCGCAAAAAAAAAAAAATCTAATTGATCCGCCCGACCCGACCCGCACGCGGATAAAATCTAATTTTTTTAAATTTCATCCGCCCGATCCGCGGATAATCCGCGGACTCCGCGGTTGTGTCCGCAAACCGCGCATCTCTAATCTGGAGATATGTTTGATTTGTTTGCCAATCAACATTTTTCAAGATCTCGCCTTGTGTCAGCTTGTTTATTGACGCTGCTTCCGGAAGCTGTCAGACTCAGACATGATGTGTGTCAAAACAATTTGAACCCCCTCCAATAGTCAGAAGGCTTTTTTTTAAATGTGATACTGTACGGCCAGAAGATTTCATACCAGGCGCAGCAGCTTGAGAAAAATTAAGAAAAACATACCACATCAAACATATTTAAACCTGCTAAGTAGAGATGCTACATGTTGGCTTTCTCACCCTTATGCCGAGACGGCTTTTGACAACGGTGGAGCAGTCTGGGGGGGGGGGATTTTTACAAAAACTCAAATATATGCCTGCTCAGATATCAAAACATTGATTGCAGGGTAATTGATAACGGAGAAAAAATATATTCTAAAATGAATGGGAAAAAAGGGCTCTGGCAGAAAGTGAAGTGAAGTGAAGTGAATTATATTTATATAGCGCTTTTCTCTAGTGACTCAAAGTGCTTTACATAGTGAACCCCAATATCTAAATTACATTTAAACCAGTGTGGGTGGCACTGGGAGCAGGTGGGTAAAGTGTCTTGCCCAAGGACACAACGGCATAATATTTCTTGTATTTGTTACCTTCTTGAGACTTCCGAAAAATGCCTACCTCTTTAGGCACACCTTTTCCAGATACCGTATATAAAGATGTGTATTTACAACTTTAATAATATATACATGCTATACAAATATAAAAAAGCTTGTTGTGAAAAATGAGTTGGAATTTCACAAGAAAAAGGTCACAGTTTCACAAGAAAAACGTAATTTTACTCAACGCAAGTCAAAATTTTACAAGAAAAACTGAACATCTGTGCAATACCATGATAAAAGTTGGAATTCCACTCAATAACATTCGCACTTTTACAAGAAAAGCTTAAAATTTGGGCAATTTTATGAAAAGAGTCCTAATTTTACTCGACAAAAGTCACAATTTTATAAGAAAACTTAAATATAATGGCAATATCATAATAATCGGAATTTTTACTTGGCAAAATTATGACAAAAGTCACAATTTTACAATAACAAAAAAATTGGCAATATTGTGACAAGTCAGAATTTTATATGACAGATGTCACCATTTTGCATTAAAAAGTAATAATTTTACGAGAAAATCTTGCAATATTACAGAAACAGAAAGAATATGAGAAATTGTTCCCAATTTTATAAGAAAAAAGTCGACACATTGTGAGAAAAAGACTGCTTTTAGGTCATTTTTTGTTGGTAATTGTTTTTTAATCTTCATTATTTACTTTAAGTTATTACAATATGTCTCTAAGTACATTTATTTTAATTTTTTTATCAATTTTGGCCAAAGGGGGTGCATTTCAATTTCTTACACACACTTGTTATTACATATGTTGGCCAGAGGGGAAGTACTTCAAATTTTTACACACACTTGTTATTTCATATGTTGGCCAGAGGGGGAGCACTTTTAAAACCGACACAGTCAATTTGAAAAATCCCTCCTTTTTGGGACCACCATAATGTTGATAGATTTCACCACCAGGGGTGCAAATGAGACATTCTTTATTATATGTAATGGTTTTCCGCATTGGGACCATGATTTATGTCCTAACTTGTTAACCGGTCCTGATATGGAAGGTACTTTTCCTTGTTGATGTCTCAAAAAGGGTAGAATTACAACACACACAGTACTCAGACACAGTACTCAGACACGTGACAACAGGGTTACAGACGCACATTTTGATTTAGGCATTTGCAAATAGTTTTGCTACGACAATACTTAACAACATGGATTTCCCTGGCGATGTGATGAAAATAAAGAGTGACATCACAAACGCCTTCCTCGTTTGTTCTAAAGAAGGTTTTGGAGCTTTGGCTTCTCCTTGGCACTATTAATGATATAACCATTACTCTCGCTAGACATATAGTCTGGGCTGCACTGTATTTCTTTCTTGAGCAGACACGTAACCGCAAGACCCTCTTAATGTGCCCTGAATTAGAGATCGAAAAAAAATAATTCAGTCTAAGCCTGGGCCCCTGGACAGGGGGTCCAGACTGAGGCCAAGGGGAAACAAACCTCATAGCCATAGCACACATTAAAGGCCTACTGAAACCCAATACTACCGACCACGCAGTCTGATAGTTTATGTATCAATGATGAAATCTTAACATTGCAACACATGCCAATACGGCCGGGTTAGCTTACTATAGTGCAATTTTAAATTTTGCGCGAAATATCCTGCTGAAAACGTCTCGGTATGATGACGTCAGCGCGTGACGTCACGGATTGTGGAGGACATTTTGGGACAGCATGGTGGCCAGCTATTAAGTCGTCTGTTTTCATCGCAAAATTCCACAGTATTCTGGACATCTATGTTGGTGAATCTTTTGCAATTTGTTCAATGAACAATGGAGACAGCAAAGAAGAAAGCTGTAGGTGGGAAGCGGTGTATTGCGGCAGATGTTGTGCCGGATAACGCACCCCCGCCGTAGAATGCACCCCTTGAGTGGTGTGCCGGATAACACAGCCGGTGTTTCATTGTTTACATTCCCGGAAGATGACTGTCAAGCTATACCATTGGCCTGTGGAGAACTGGGACAACAGAGACTCTTACCAGGAGGACTTTGAGTTGGATACGCAGACACGGTACCGTGAGTACGCATGCAGCTGCGGCTTCCAAACATTTGATCGCTTGCCCGTACGTGCGTGCCGCTATGTGCATGTCACGTACGTAACTTTGGGGACTTTGGGGAAATACAGGTAAAAGCCAGTAAATTAGAATATTTTGAAAAACTTGATTTATTTCAGTAATTGCATTCAAAAGGTGTAACTTGTACATTATATTTATTCATTGCACACAGACTGATGCATTCAAATGTTTATTTCATTTAATTTTGATGATTTGAAGTGGCAACAAATGAAAATCCAAAATTCCGTGTGTCACAAAATTAGAATATTACTTAAGGCTAATACAAAAAAGGGATTTTTAGAAATGTTGGCCAACTGAAAAGTATGAAAATGAAAAATATGAGCATGTACAATACTCAATACTTGGTTGGAGCTCCTTTTGCCTCAATTACTGCGTTAATGCGGCGTGGCATTGAGTCGATGAGTTTCTGGCACTGCTCAGGTGTTATGAGAGCCCAGGTTGCTCTGATAGTGGCCTTCAACTCTTCTGCGTTTTTGGGTCTGGCATTCTGCATCTTCCTTTTCACAATACCCCACAGATTTTCTATGGGGCTAAGGTCAGGGGAGTTGGCGGGCCAATTTAGAACAGAAATACCATGGTTTCGTAAACCAGGCACGGGTAGATTTTGCGCTGTGTGCAGGCGCCAAGTCCTGTTGGAACTTGAAATCTCCATCTCCATAGAGCAGGTCAGCAGCAGGAAGCATGAAGTGCTCTAAAACTTGCTGGTAGACGGCTGCGTTGACCCTGGATCTCAGGAAACAGAGTGGACCGACACCAGCAGATGACATGGCACCCCAAACCATCACTGATGGTGGAAACTTTACACTAGACTTCAGGCAACGTGGATCCTGTGCCTCTCCTGTCTTCCTCCAGACTCTGGGACCTCGATTTCCAAAGGAAATGCAAAATTTGCTTTCGTCAGAAAACATGACTTTGGACCACTCAGCAGCAGTCCAGCTGGTGTCAGTCCACTCTGTTTCCTGAGATCCAGGGTCAACGCAGCCGTCTACCAGCAAGTTTTAGAGCACTTCATGCTTCCTGCTGCTGACCTGCTCTATGGAGATGGAGATTTCAAGTTCCAACAGGACTTGGCGCCTGCACACAGCGCAAAATCTACCCGTGCCTGGTTTACGGACCATGGTATTTCTGTTCTAAATTGGCCCGCCAACTCCCCTGACCTTAGCCCCATAGAAAATCTGTGGGGTATTGTGAAAAGGAAGATGCAGAATGCCAGACCCAAAAACGCAGAAGAGTTGAAGGCCACTATCAGAGCAACCTGGGCTCTCATAACACCTGAGCAGTGCCAGAAACTCATCGACTCCATGCCACGCCGCATTAACGCAGTAATTGAGGCAAAAGGAGCTCTAACCAAGTATTGTACATGCTCATATTTCTCATTTTCATACTTTTCAGTTGGCCAACATTTCTAAAAATCCCTTTTTTGTATTAGCCTTAAGTAATATTCTAATTTTGTGACACACGGAATTTTGGATTTTCATTTGTTGCCACTTCAAATCATCAAAATTAAATGAAATAAACATTTGAATGCATCAGTCTGTGTGCAATGAATAAATATAATGTACAAGTTACACCTTTTGAATGCAATTACTGAAATAAATCAAGTTTTTCAAAATATTCTAATTTACTGGCTTTTACCTGTATATGATGAGCCCCACACCTTCGCTTTTCCCACATGCTTCTCTGTCAGCTCTCACTGCGGTGAATCCCTGCAGGTCCACGTTAGCATCCGGTACCAGGTGGTTTAGCCACGTCTCCGTGAAAATAAACAGGCTGCTCTCTCGATACGCACGCTGGCTTTTTGTCCATGAAGCTCGTCGATCTTTTTCAGTAGCGAGTTCACATTCCCCATGAAGACGGAAGGAATGAATGGTTTGTAGCGCCGTAGAGTTTCCTCTTGCTTAGCCTTTAGCTTAGCCCCGCTTTGCAGCCCTGAGGATTCTTCCTCAGCTCCGCTGGAATGGAGTGTCATACGCCAGCACACCCCATTGTTTTCAGAGTGAGCAGCTCCTCTCTCGAATAAGAAAGAAAGCTGGCTCCTGGTCTTTTAAAACTGCCAAAAGTATCCATTAGATATGTACAGGGATTCACTATGTCCTCATGGAAAGCATAAAAAAGATAAAATATATAAGATACGTTTATAAGATCTAATAAATAATATCAATCAATCAATCAATCAATCAATTCCTTTATTGTCATTGTCATAATAACACTTAAGTCATACATGAACAACAAGATTTTGTTTGAGCTTTGTCCAGCGGCATAGAAACTGCATTGATGTGCAGGTTGACAGTAGTTTACATTTTAGCATTTTAGCATTGTCAGGAAGATCGCGATAAGAGGGACGTGGGGGTGGGAACAGTCAGAGTGAGGTGATAAGATGGTCCGGGGCAGCAAAGGGGCAGGCTGTTCATTTAGCAGTCTCACAGCCTGGGGATACAGACTGTGAGACATTCTGGTGGTCCTGGCGCGAATCGATCTATACCTCCTTCCAGAGGGTAGCAGGTTGAAGAGGCCATGTGCTGGGTGGTATCTGTCCTTCAGGATGTTGTGTACTCGCTTTAGGCAGCGAGTTGTGTACATGGCACTCATCTCTGGGAGTATCGTCCTTGTAATTTTCCCCGCCGCTTTAACCACTCGCTGGAGGGCCTGTTGGTTCGCTTTAGTGCAGCTAGCAAACCACACTAAAAATCCGTAAGTGAGGACACTACTGATGGCACAGTTGTAAAAGTTGACCATTGATTTCTGCGGAATGTTTGCGCATTTTAGTTTCCTCAACAAAAAAAAAAGTATAATAAATAATAATAATAATTAAAGATAAAAGATAAAGATAAAAGATACGTTTAAAAGACCTAGAACTACAGCGCTACTGGAGATGCAGCCGCCTTCCACAACGCAAGCTTAAAAAAAATTAAAAAATAAATAAAAACATGTCATGATGACAGCAAAAACGTCAGCTGTATATATAGATCACCTAAGTTAAACAGGGATTCGTTTGAGAACTGGATTAAGGTAACTTTTACTGAAATCAGTCAAAAATAAATGTTCTTATGTGAATTGATTGATTGATTGAGACTTTTATTAGTAGGTTGCACAGTGAAGTACATATTCCGTACAATTGACCACTAAATGGTAACACCCCAATAAGTTTTTCAGTCGGGGTCCACTTAAATTGATTCATGATACAGATATATACTATCAGATATATACTATCATCATAATACAGTCATCACAAGAGACTTCAACATTGACCTCTTGAACCCTAACAAGAAAAAGACCATTGATTGCTTTATTGATTCAATGTATCATGATTTTGATAATAATACCACAAGTGGTCTGCTAATAACCGACACCAGCAACTGCCAGTTTTGCACAATCTATGATGGAAACAACAAGAAGAGGAACACTGATGACAAAAAGACATTTCGAATACTGTGAAATGAACAAGTATGACAGCTTTCAAAAATTATCTAAGATCAAAGTTCGGAAAATACGCATTTCTTTCAATATGCATCATAACAAAAAGGGTAATACTAAAAAAATGGATATATGTTGGTAGTCCAATTCATACTGACTGGTATACACAAGCTATGGAAATTATATCAATAGAAAAAAATGCATTAAGTTTAGATAATAATGAGTCATATATTGGAATATGGGATCCATTATTTACATTTGTTTTAACTATTAAATGAACCTAAAATATGACTTATTTTATATTTGTGGAAAATATTGGACACAGTGTGTTGTGAAGTTTATGAGATGTGATGCAAGTGTAAGCCACTGTGACACTATTGTTTTTTTTGTTTTTTTTAATATATAAATGGCTGTGATGATAATGTCAATCAGATACTTATAATCACTGTTATGTTGGAATTCTTATTAATACTGTTGTTGATATTATTAATTTTTGTTTGACTACTTGTTTTGTGTCATGTTTGTGTGTCCTCTCAATTGCTCTGTGCTATTCTGAATGTTGCTGGGCTGGGTTTGGTTTTGGAATTGGAATTGTATTATATATGGTATTATTGTGTGTTCTTTTGATTGATTGATTAATAAAACAAATTAAATTAAATTAAATTAAATTAAAAAATAAATAAATACAAAGTTGTGACAATATATACAGTGAAAATGATGTGGATGATGCATTTGGTAATGTTTTAAATACTTTCTGAGGCTTTATGACAAACACAGTCCATTGCAACAACTTGGTAAGAAGCAAAACAAGAAGAACAATCAATCATGGATGACAAAGAAACCGAACAATTATTGCAACAAGAAAAATACCTTATATAGAACATTATAACCCAAAGGTCTACAGCAGAGGTGGGACCAAGTCATTGTTTTGCAAGTCACAAGTAAGTCTCAAGTCTTTGCCCTCAAGTCCGAGTCAAGTCCCGAGTCAAGACAGGCAAGCCCCGAGTCAAGTCCAAAGTCAAGACTGGAAAGTCTCAAGTCAAGTCCTAAGTCCTGCATTTTGAGTTTCGAGTCCTTTCAAGTCCTTTTAACCACAGACTAATATATTAACACAGATTGTGTATGCTTTTCAAACGCTGTATTTAATTATTAAAACAAGTGCATTTTAAATTGCAGGAAAGAAAATTGTGCTGACATTGCACTTTATAATAGCACTATTAACCAGTCATTTTAAACATTAACTCATTCCTTTACAGAACAAACACATTGAAAAATAAAGTGCAAATGTACTTATTTGTACAAAAGTGTTAACATTGAAAAAACATGACATATACGTGAACATAACAAAAAAAGTTGTACTTTTTATATGTCAGGGCCCTATGCTGCATTGCATTTGCAAAAGACCAAATTAGCCAAGAGTCTGTCCGTCATTTGTGCACGATGGGGGCGTAGTATGATGCCACCATGGCTGAAAACTCGCTCCACTGGAGCACTGGAGGCAGGCACTGCCAAGACTCTCATGGCCACTCGGAACAGTGAAGGAATAGTCTTCATGTTCAATGCCCAGAACAAAAGGGGGGAGAGAGTTGTTTTGGGTTGGTGCACTACTTGTAAGTGTATCTTGTGTTTTTTATGTTGATTTAATTAAAAAAAGAAAAGAAAAAAAAAATTATTTCTTGTGCGGCCCGATACCAATCGATCCACGGACCAGTATCGGGCCGCGGCCCGGTGGTTGGGGACCACTGAGGTAAACAACCAACAGTATGTCAGAAAGCTAGCTAAAACGGTACACATATTCATAATATAGTATACATTTTAACTGACCTTTATTTTACTATTTTTGTCTTTTTTTTAGGTGGCTAAAATACGCGGTGCTGCTGACCGCCGTCTAACGTTACGTGTGATATATTGACTAACGTAACCCTGCTTAAAAAAAATCACTGAACAAAAAGTATGAATAAGGTAGTGAACTGCAACAGATTCCCGTGTTTGCAATAACGTTATAACGTTAGCAGTGAGTTTACAGCCTCACTGATTTAACTACACAGCAAATAAAAGTCACGTTACTTAGCCAATAAACGTTATCTTACATTCAAAACTTACCGTTCTTTGTGCAACTTCAAATGCCGGACGAAGTTGGAAGTTGTTGCCTCTCCATCAGTAATTTTCGAACCGCATGTGTTGCATACTGCAAACCGTTTTGTG
Source organism: Nerophis lumbriciformis (assembly GCF_033978685.3). Classification (NCBI taxonomy): domain Eukaryota; kingdom Metazoa; phylum Chordata; class Actinopteri; order Syngnathiformes; family Syngnathidae; genus Nerophis; species Nerophis lumbriciformis. The sequence continues at coordinate 35,843,898 of NC_084562.2, forward strand.
TTGACCACCTCGTCATTTTTATACCCAAACAAAATTATTTTAGGTATCATTTTTTGTTCACTGGCGTGTGGTTTGGACATGTCTTCTTCGTTGGTTGTCCTGCAATTTGATTGGATGAATGCTGTGTGATGAAAACAAAGTAGATCTAATTTGATTGGCTGTTGTACTGAGAGCACACCAGCTGACACACGCAACGCTGATGGACAAGTACACAATGAAAAATACGGAGCGCTCCCGAATAACTTTTTCATCTTTGGGTTTTGGGGAAAGTAGCAAGTCATGTCAAGTCATGTCAATTCAAAAGGCTCAAGTCCAAGTGAAGTCACAAGTCATTGATGTTAAAGTCTAAGTCGAGTTGCAAGTCTTTTTACATTTTGTCAAGTCGAGTCTAAAGTCATCAAATTCATGAGTCATGTGACTCGAGTCCACACCTCTGGTCTACAGAGGCAGAAAACAAGTACAAAACGTATAAAAACAAGCTATTAGCATACCATGAAAATGAAGAAAATAATAACAGTCAAATATTAGACAGGAACAAAAACAATATGAGAGCTATATGGGACATCCTCCATCCATCCATTTTCTACCGCTTATTCCCTTCGGGGTCGCGGGGGGCGCTGGAGCCTATCTCAGCTACAAGCGGGCGGAAGGCGGGGTACACCCTGGACAAGTCGCTACCTCATCGCAGGGCCAACACAGATAGACAGACAACATTCACACTCACATTCACACACTAGATAGCATAATTAAAAATGGTGCTAAAAAGTATTCCCCTCAATAATTCTCAGATGAAAATGTAAAAAATTATTAATTAATTTGTACAACACACTGTACAACACTTAAAACCTTTAGCATATGAGTATGTGGAATTAAATTATGAAATGGATTTGGCAAAGAAGTAAACAATGGGTACTAATATGATGCAGTTTAAAAAATGGTGTTCACAAAGAATCTTGATAAACATCCTGAACCCTATCAACAAAATAGACTCTCTTATCTAGCTCATAATGTGAACCATAAACTTTGATTACGTGTTTGATCATTATTTACTTACTCATTGTGTATGGACCCATTACCTCCCTGCTTGGCACTCAGCATCAAGGGTTAGAATTGGGGGTTAAATCACCAAAAATGATTCTCGGGCGCGGCCACCGCTGCTGCTCACTGCGCCCCTCACCTCCCAGGGGGTGATCAAGGGTGATGGGTCAAATGCAGAGAATAATTTTGCCACACCTAGTGTGTGTGTGTGTGTGTGTGACAATCATTGGCACTTTAACTTAATTAATTTATGTATTTATTCGCTGTTGGTTTACAAATTGAGATCAAACAAATGTGTTAAAAACTGCTTGATACGAAAATGGGTAGGTTTAAATAAGTTGTACTTCTTTCTACTCCTTTTCAGACATGCTGTAATGAAAAAAATGGAAATATGTGTCATATAATATTGCATGTTCGAAATAAACTGACACCAACCAACACCACACCACTGTTGGATAGTGTATGTGTATCTATTACATTCAATCTGTGAAACCAAAATATGCAGAAAAGAAATTTAGTCACACAACGTCACACCAACAAAATTAAGCATTGCTGTATGTACATATACCAGAGGTGTGGACTCGAGTCACATGACTTGGACTCGAGTCAGACTCGAGTCATGAATTTGATGACTTTAGACTCGACTTGACAAAATGTAAAAAGACTTGCAACTCGACTTAGACTTTAACATCAATGACTTGTGACTTCACTTGGACTTGAGCCTTTTGAATTGACATGACTTGACATGACTTGCTACTTTCCCCAAAACCCAAAGATGAAAAAGTTATTCAGGAGCGCTCCGTATTTTTCATTGTGTACTTGTCTATCAGCGTTGCGTGTGTCAGCTGGTGTGCTCTCAGTACAACAGCCAATCAAATTAGATCTACTTTGTTTTCATCACACAGCATTCATCCAATCAAATTGCAGGACAACCAACGAAGAAGACATGTCCAAACCACACGCCAGTGAACAAAAAATGATACCTAAAATAATTTTGTTTGGGTATAAAAATTACGAGGTGGTCAACACAAAACAGTTTGCAGTATGCAACACATGCGGTTCCAAAATGACTGATGGAAAGGCAACAACTTCCAACTTCGTCCGGCATTTGAAGTTGCACAAAGAACGGTAAATTTTGAATGTAAGATAACGTTTATTGGCTAAGGAACGTGACTTTTATTTGCTGTGTAGTTAAATCAGTGAGGCTGTAAACTCACTGCTAACGTTATAACGTTATTGCAAACACGGGAATCTGTTGCAGTTCACTACCTTATTCATACTTTTTGTTCAGTGATTTTTTTTAAGCAGGGTTACATTAGTCAATATATCACACGTAACGTTAGACGGCGGTCAGCAGCACCGCGTATCTTAGCCACCTAAAAAAAGACAAAAATAGTAAAATAAAGGTCAGTTAAAATGTATACTATATTATGAATATGTGTACCGTTTTAGCTAGCTTTCTGACATACTGTTGGTTGTTTACCTCAGTGGTCCCCAACCACCGGGCCGCGGCCCGGTACTGGTCCGTAGATCGAATTGGTATCGGGCCGCACAAGAATTTTTTTTTTCTTTTCTTTTTTTAATTAAATCAACATAAAAAACACAAGATACACTTACAAGTAGTGCACCAACCCAAAACAACTCTCTCCCCCCTTTTGTTCTGGGCATTGAACATGAAGACTCTTCCTTCACTGTTCCGAGTGGCCATGAGAGTCTTGGCAGTGCCTGCCTCCAGTGCTCCAGTGGAGCGAGTTTTCAGCCATGGTGGCATCATACTACGCCCCCATCGTGCACAAATGACTGACAGACTCTTGGCTAATTTGGTCTTTTGCAAATGCAATGCAGCATAGGACCCTGACATATAAAAAGTACAACTTTTTTGTTATGTTCACGTATATGTCATGTTTTTTCAATGTTAACACTTTTGTACAAATAAGGACATTTGCACTTTATTTTTCAATGTGTTTGTTCTGTAAAGGAATGAGTTAATGTTTAAAATGACTGGTTAATAGTGCTATTATAAAGTGCAATGTCAGCACAATTTTCTTTCCTGCAATTTAAAATGCACTTGTTTTAATAAATAAATACAGCGTTTGAAAAGCATACACAATCTGTGTTAATATATTAGTCTGTGGTTAAAAGGACTTGAAAGGACTCGAAACTCAAAATGCAGGACTTAGGACTTGACTTGAGACTTTCCAGTCTTGACTTTGGACTTGACTCGGGGCTTGCCTGTCTTGACTCGGGACTTGACTCGGACTTGAGGGCAAAGACTTGAGACTTACTTGTGACTTGCAAAACAATGACTTGGTCCCACCTCTGACATATACTGTATATATACAGTATGTACTCAGAAGCACTAGTTAGTTGGGCAGATGTACTATAACCATGCAAACAAATGAACAAAAAGGAAGAACAAAATGGACAAGCTGGTTTCCGATTCCTTTCCAGGGACAGCTGGTCATATAAGGTAACGACAGCAGGAACCTACATTATCTTCTTTGTATGGCGCTCATCAGAATTCATGTTCTTGGTAGATGAAAGCAGAAGGCACGGTGAAAGAAGAGGAACGTAAAACCACAACTCTAAAAAGAGAAAGGATCCTCAGCATATAAAGGGAAGCCATAGAAGCTCAGCCATACTTGAAGACCTCTGAAGATGAGAAACCCAGCTGTCACCATGAAGACACTTGTACTGCTCACGCTGATGTGTTTCCTGCAAGTCAGCATGTGTACAGGTCAGTTGGAATCCTCTTCTCTCTGCTTCTCATCCTGATCATTGTGGAAATGTGTGTGACGCGATTTTAATTGTGCATGTGTTTGTCCAGTCAGCCCACACATCATGATGAAGAACGACGAATGCTGCCCCAACAGCTCAAAAATACGTATCCCATTCCAAAATGTCCGGCATGTAAAAACAACACCAGAGGGCTGCGAGCCCCAAGCCATTGTGTGAGTACAATATTAAACACACCGGATTGTTTTTGTGTGACAACCTAATGCAAACATGACCAGTTTGTGATCAACCTCCTAGCAAAATAAGTCACTTCTCTTCATTAAGGTCAGGGGTGTCCAAAGATTTTCCACCAACGACCACTTACTAGAAAATCAAAGGATGCAGGGGGTCTTTTGGTATTTTTTACATTTTGTAAAGCAACCATATATCATACTTGCCAACTTTGAGACCTCCGAATTCGGGAGATGGGGGGGGGAGTATATTTATAGCTAGAATTCACTGAAATTCAAGTACTTCTTTTATATATGTATATAAAAGAAATACTTGAATTTCAGTGTTCATTTATTTACACATATACACACACATAACACTCCTCTCTACTACTTGCCGTAGTTTTGAAGCAATGCATGATGGGAATCCGGATGCTGTGTGTCAGTGTATTAACGTGCCGGCTGGAATAAACACACGCTGAGCAATTGCTCCGTGCCTGCCTACTTTATGGGTTATAGATAAACCTATGGATAACGGAGACATATATAATAGTCTCCTTCTTGTTGTGTGTGCAGTTGCGCACTGAGCTCCAAAAGCCGTAGATGTTATAACGTGAGTGGGCCGGCACGCTGTTTATATGGAGGAAAAGTGGACGTGACGACAGGCTGTCCTCACTCAGGTCCGGCTGGAAATCGGGAGAAATTCGGGAGAATGGTTGTCCCGGGAGATTTTTGGGAGAGGCACTGAAATTTGGGAGGGATGGCAAGTATGCCATATACAGGTAAAAGCCAGTAAATTAGAATATTTGGAAAAACTTGATTTATTTCAGTAATTGCATTCAAAAGGTGTAACTTGTACATTATATTTATTCATTGCACACAGACTGATGCATTCAAATGTTTATTTCATTTAATTTTGATGATTTGAAGTGGCAACAAATGAAAATCCAAAATTCCGTGTGTCACAAAATTAGAATATTACTTAAGGCTTATTAGCCTTAAGTAATATTCACCATCCAAAATTCCGTGTGTCACAAAATTAGAATATTACTTAAGGCTTATTAGCCTTAAGTAATATTCTAATTTTGTGACACACGGAATTTTGGATTTTCGTTTGTTGCCACTTCAAATCATCAAAATTAAATGAAATAAACATTTGAATGCATCAGTCTGTGTGCAATGAATAAATATAATGTACAAGTTACACCTTTTGAATGCAATTACTGAAATAAATCAAGTTTTTCAAAATATTCTAATTTACTGGCTTTTACCTGTACATATACAAATGATGAAAGCGTATAAAAAGAAATCATGCATAAATTAAAACGTAAAACAATCCTAATTACATTATTAACACCAATCCCTTTTATTTAGTTGTCTACAAAAGTTGAAAATGTAGTTTTTAAAGGAGCAAAAACTAATTCTGGATAAAATGCCAAAATGGACACAATCATGGCAACAGGAACCATAAACAACCTGCTTTTAAATGAATGGGCAACCAAGGAGAAAAAGTAAGAACAATGTCTCATAACTAATCTGCACATTTGTTATTTTCAGAGTCCAAACAGTGGCGAATAAAACTTTTTGCCTTGACCCCAGCTGGAAGAGGGCAATAAATCTGTTGGAAAAATTTGAGGGCCATCAGCCACCAACACATCTCCACCGGAACCAAGTGCGCCGCTAGGGATTTTGGGCCCCATGAAAAATAATCTTTACAGGGCCCCCAACACAGTGTCATTATTTTTTTCTGTATTATAATTTCATCATCTCTGGGCCCCCCTCCATCATGGGCCCCAAGAATCCGTCTCCTTTACCCCCCCCTTTTCGGCGCCCCTGACCGGAACCCTGTGTCAAACCATACGGTTGTTGAAGTCATGTGAGGAGGAAGTTCCTTCATGTCAGTTTTGACATGAGAGTCCTGTGTGTAATACTCTGTATGCTGTACAATGAGGACCAGCGGGTGGTTAAAAAAAGCTATAGGAAACATTTTGTACATTAGAGATTCTTAAATGCTTTATCTGAACAAAACATATTAGCTTTGTGTTAAAAGGTGAAAAATATAATTAGCGGAATATCTGACAATTCATCCATTTAAAAATACAATATTTTCACTGTTGCAATATGTTGAAGACCAATAATAAATAGCTGCTGGTGAAAAATGGCCCCCGAGCCACACTTTGGACCATCCTAGTGCTGTAGGTTTGCCTCACACTGTTTCAGAAATATTTTTTATTTTTATTTGTAATGTTACGTTATGCTTTTATTACATTTCCTATCCAATGTGTATTTTTGTATTTTAATCATGTTTTTTTTTAAATATGTGTCTGTTGTGAATACTGCTTGTATATTGTTTGTATATGATGTAACAACATCACCTGTGTCAGGAGCAAATATTTGCTACTTGTTAGTATTGTTTTGGATATTCATTTGAATTGGAATGTTTCTTTAGGTGACATTTTAATACACTGTGAGAAGACAAAACTGATGATAAATGACTCAATTATTATATGATAGATTCCACATCCTGATTTGATGACTGCTGCTGTCACATTAAATGAGTCAAAGACCGCACGTAGTTGTAGTGAAAACTTCATGATAATAAATAAAATATTGTTTTAATTACTTTTGTACATTTTTTTTAATAATCTCACAATCACAAGGAATTCATTTTTTTCCCCATTTTGTCATCTTTGTCACTGCTCACCGCCAGTGTGCTAAACGAGAAATGAGTAAGGCGCTGCATCATTATGCCAGAAAAGTAGTTCCTCAATGTTAGTACCTTCAGTAACAATGTCGCTAATACTTGGTTAATATGCAGGTCACGGCATGTAAACAGAGCATTGTTAGTGTTTTTTAAAATGACTTTTTAGAGTGCTTTATAGGCGGAATAGTAGAATCCACATTACCTACATTGTTAGCTGCCTTGTGCTAGCATTTTTTTTTACTATCTAACAGAGGTGTGGACTCGAGTCACATGACTTGGACTCGAGTCAGACTCGAGTCATGAATTTGATGACTTTAGACTCGACTTGACAAAATGTAAAGAGACTTGCAACTCGACTTAGACTTTAACATCAATGACTTGTGACTTCACTTGGACTTGAGCCTTTTGAATTGACATGACTTGACATGACTTGCTACTTTCCCCAAAACCCAAAGATGAAAAAGTTATTCGGGAGCGCTCCGTATTTTTCATTGTGTACTTGTCTATCAGCGTTGCGTGTGTCAGCTGGTGTGCTCTCAGTACAACAGCCAATCAAATTAGATCTACTTTGTTTTCATCACACAGCATTCATCCAATCAAATTGCAGGACAACCAACGAAGAAGACATGTCCAAACCACACGCCAGTGAACAAAAAATGATACCTAAAATAATTTTGTTTGGGTATAAAAATTACGAGGTGGTCAACACAAAACGGTTTGCAGTATGCAACACATGCGGTTCGAAAATTACTGATGGAGAGGCAACAACTTCCAACTTCGTCCGGCATTTGAAGTTGCACAAAGAACGGTAAGTTTTGAATGTAAGATAACGTTTATTGGCTAAGTAACGTGACTTTTATTTGCTGTGTAGTTAAATCAGTGAGGCTGTAAACTCACTGCTAACGTTATAACGTTATTGCAAACACGGGAATCTGTTGCAGTTCACTACCTTATTCATACTTTTTGTTCAGTGATTTTTTTTAAGCAGGGTTACGTTAGTCAATATATCACACGTAACGTTAGACGGCGGTCAGCAGCACCGCGTATTTTAGCCACCTAAAAAAAGACAAAAATAGTAAAATAAAGGTCAGTTAAAATGTATACTATATTATGAATATGTGTACCGTTTTAGCTAGCTTTCTGACATACTGTTGGTTGTTTACCTCAGTGGTCCCCAACCACCGGGCCGCGGCCCGGTACTGGTCCGTGGATCGATTGGTATCGGGCCGCACAAGAAATAATTTTTTTTTCTTTTCTTTTTTTAATTAAATCAACATAAAAAACACAAGATACACTTACAAGTAGTGCACCAACCCAAAACAACTCTCTCCCCCCTTTTGTTCTGGGCATTGAACATGAAGACTCTTCCTTCACTGTTCCGAGTGGCCATGAGAGTCTTGGCAGTGCCTGCCTCCAGTGCTCCAGTGGAGCGAGTTTTCAGCCATGGTGGCATCATACTACGCCCCCATCGTGCACAAATGACTGACAGACTCTTGGCTAATTTGGTCTTTTGCAAATGCAATGCAGCATAGGGCCCTGACATATAAAAAGTACAACTTTTTTGTTATGTTCACATATATGTCATGTTTTTTCAATGTTAACACTTTTGTACAAATAAGTACATTTGCACTTTATTTTTTAATGTGTTTGTTCTGTAAAGGAATGAGTTAATGTTTAAAATGACTGGTTAATAGTGCTATTATAAAGTGCAATGTCAGCACAATTTTCTTTCCTGCAATTTAAAATGCACTTGTTTTAATAAATAAATACAGCGTTTGAAAAGCATACACAATCTGTGTTAATATATTAGTCTGTGGTTAAAAGGACTTGAAAGGACTCGAAACTCAAAATGCAGGACTTAGGACTTGACTTGAGACTTTCCAGTCTTGACTTTGGACTTGACTCGGGGCTTGCCTGTCTTGACTCGGACTTGAGGGCAAAGACTTGAGACTTACTTGTGACTTGCAAAACAATGACTTGGTCCCACCTCTGGAAAATTGTAAGTATTATATTTTTTCTTTTTCTGAATGCGTCCTGCCACAAACATTTATACACCAGTGTGTGTGTGGCACTCGGAGCGATAGATGGCGGATGCTGGATTTGTACAAGGGACTCTTCAAGTTTCAGTATGACCGCTCTACCATCTAGGTCACACTGCCCCACAATGACAATAGACTTTTGCAACTCGGTTAGGTATTCCATTACTACTACTAAGACATTTGTGATATTTTAAGTGGACCTGATGTTGGTAAATGCAAAATGTTTGAATAGCGCTATCAGCGGAATGTTTATTTTCTTTCAAAAACATTGCACTACTTTTTCCAATATATTTATGGGCAAGTTTACCAATGTCCAAAAACTCATCAAGTACTTACTGTACTTCTGAATTTGAAACATATATACAGTACATCCGGAAAGTATTCACAGCATTTCACTTTTTCCACTTTTTATTATGCCACAGCATTATTCTAAAATGATAAACATAAATTTTTGTCCTCAAAATTCTACACACAATACTCCATTATAAAATGTGAAAATGTTTCATTTTCTTTAGAAATGTTTGCACATTTATTATAAATACTAAGAAATAACATGTACAGGTAAAAGCCAGTAAATTAGAATATTTTGAAAAACTTGATTTATTTCAGTAATTGCATTCAAAAGGTGTAACTTGTACATTATATTTATTCATTGCACACAGACTGATGCATTCAAATGTTTATTTCATTTAATTTTGATGATTTGAAGTGGCAACAAATGAAAATCCAAAATTCCGTGTGTCACAAAATTAGAATATTACTTAAGGCTAATACAAAAAAGGGATTTTTAGAAATGTTGGCCAACTGAAAAGTATGAAAATGAAAAATATGAGCATGTACAATACTCAATACTTGGTTGGAGCTCCTTTTGCCTCAATTACTGCGTTAATGCGGCGTGGCATGGAGTCGATGAGTTTCTGGCACTGCTCAGGTGTTATGAGAGCCCAGGTTGCTCTGATAGTGGCCTTCAACTCTTCTGCGCTTTTGGGTCTGGCATTCTGCATCTTCCTTTTCACAATACCCCACAGATTTTCTATGGGGCTAAGGTCAGGGGAGTTGGCGGGCCAATTTAGAACAGAAATACCATGGTCCGTAAACCAGGCACGGGTAGATTTTGCGCTGTGTGCAGGCGCCAAGTCCTGTTGGAACTTGAAATCTCCATCTCCATAGAGCAGGTCAGCAGCACGAAGCATGAAGTGCTCTAAAACTTGCTGGTAGACGGCTGCGTTGACCCTGGATCTCAGGAAACAGAGTGGACCGACACCAGCAGATGACATGGCACCCCAAACCATCACCCAACCATGCAAATTGTGCATTTCCTTTGGAAATCGAGGTCCCAGAGTCTGGAGGAAGACAGGAGAGGCACAGGATCCACGTTGCCTGAAGTCTAGTGTAAAGTTTCCACCATCAGTGATGGTTTGGGGTGCCATGTCATCTGCTGGTGTCGGTCCACTCTGTTTCCTGAGATCCAGGGTCAACGCAGCCGTCTACCAGCAAGTTTTACAGCACTTCATGCTTCCTGCTGCTGACTTGATCTATGGAGATGGAGATTTCAAGTTCCAACAGGACTTGGCGCCTGCACACAGCGCAAAATCTACCCGTGCCTGGTTTACGGACCATGGTATTTCTGTTCTAAATTGGCCCGCCAACTCCCCTGACCTTAGCCCCATAGAAAATCTGTGGGGTATTGTGAAAAGGAAGATGCAGAATGCCAGACCCAAAAACGCAGAAGAGTTGAAGGCCACTATCAGAGCAACCTGGGCTCTCATAACACCTGAGCAGTGCCAGAAACTCATCGACTCCATGCCACGCCGCATTAACGCAGTAATTGAGGCAAAAGGAGCTCCAACCAAGTATTGAGTATTGTACATGCTCATATTTTTCATTTTCATCCTTTTCAGTTGGCCAACATTTCTAAAAATCCCTTTTTTGTATTAGCCTTAAGTAATATTCTAATTTTGTGACACACGGAATTTTGGATTTTCATTTGTTGCCACTTCAAATCATCAAAATTAAATGAAATAAACATTTGAATGCATCAGTCTGTGTGCAATGAATAAATATAATGTACAAGTTACACCTTTTGAATGCAATTACTGAAATAAATCAAGTTTTTCAAAATATTCTAATTTACTGGCTTTTACCTGTACATAAGTATTCACAGCCTCTGCCATGAAGATCCAACGTGAGCTCAGGGGCATCCTGTTTCAACTGATCATTCTGCATGTGTTCCTCCAGCTAACTTGGGAGTCCACCTGTGCTTAAATTCAGTTGGTTGGACATGATTTGGAAAGGCACACCTGTCTATACAGTATATTAAATCCCACACTTGACAGTGCATGGCAGCGCACAAACCAAGAATGAAGTCAAAGGTATTCTCTGAAGATCTCTGAGACAGGATTGTCTTGAGGCACAAATCTGGGGAAGGGTACATAAAATATCTGCTGTCCCAATGAGCACAGTGGCCTCCATCATCCATAAATCAAAGAAGTTTGGAACCACCAAGACTCTTCCTAGCGCTGACCCGCCGTCTACTCTGAGCACGTAGCCACCGCTCACTTGTATTCCTTCTTTTAAGCTGTTACTTATTCAGTTAGATGATTGATTAAAAAGATTGGCCGGTTTTGACTTTAGTCATGTTAACTACTACATAAAGACAAACTATGCATAGTACACACTTTATTTATTTTTTTAACACAGTAAAAAACAAAAGAAATACCGGTCAATGAAGCTCTGCAGTGCATAAAGACATCTCACAGGTGCATTTCACAGTCTCGCCATGCTCGCACACATATACACAAACACGCACACACTCGCACACACACACACTCACATACAGACACACATTTTGCCTTACACTTCCCACTTCTTTTCGTTGAATGGTATCCAATCGTCACATTTACCTCACCCACCATCACATATCTCTTTGTCAATTTCCCCGTCCATTGTGTCTCTTTATTATTATTTTTAGTGCACACGTTAATGCCACAAGTATCTTGCAACCCGGGAATCTTTATTGTACTTTTTACAAATGGCCTCTAACCGCTGATTTTATCGTACTTTTACCAAAAGCCTCCTACCCCTTGCTCTTTTAGGCGACGACCGAGGGTAGCCACATCCGACTATTTGCTTACTCGTCGGTGAAGCAGCCCATCACGGTAGTCGAGACACAATGACGTGAGATCGTTCACCACTATTTTACAACATTTTGAAGAGGCGGGTAAGGTCAAAAATACACAAAAAATGCACACAATATTCTATCTCTGTGGTCTTAAAACAATGTTTGACTTACAGACTTCAAGACAGACTCCTAATGCAGATTTTACAAAAGGCTCTGCTTACCTTGATTTCTGTTTTAGGCCTGGTGAGTCTGTCCAGAAGAGTGTAAGAGACGTTCAATCCTCAACGTGTCATCCCGGACGAAGCCCCCAAATTGTTGCGCCACCAGTCTTCCTCTCGGAATAAAACACACCGGTCAATCCCAAATTCTATTGTATGACATGTATGTTGAGTAAAAGAGACCACCGAGACAGAATAGAACTTGGCCAAGTTTTACTAAAGCTTTAGGACACCAGCCCTTACAACGCAACAGTCTTTTCCGAGCTCTGTTAGAAAAGGTCTAAAGTAAACAAAAGCGAAAACAGCTGTAAAAACACATTTCGTCGTAAATTACACAAATTATATTTTGATTGGGGTTTATTAGTTGCCCACCTATTCTAAAGTTTACATATCATTGTAGTGACTATCTTTTCAAATGGGATGCAGCACTTATTTCCCCAAGTCAGTTTTGGCCTTGCACATCAATTTTCTTCTTCACTTTCTTCCTGACACAACCATTTATTTGATTATTTCAGCCCGTGATAAGTTCTCGGAGACATGAAAATGTTTGGCTGACAGTAGCTCTGCCGTTCAATCGAAACACCAGAAAGAAGCACCTCATACTGACTTGTGATTGGTCAAACCGTGACGAGCTCAAGCACTACTTTCCATATGGTTTGCTTATTCATAAGGGGGCCCAGCCACGCACACGTCTGCGGCTGTTTTCAAGTTGATTGCGAAAAGAAATGTGCTTGGATTTGTGTTATGGGACACAAGTAGGGGATTTTATTTTTTTGTTTCATTGCGATGCATGTCTTATAGTGTTTTATTGCTGTGGATTTTAATTGCATGTTTTTACATTTTAGAATTTGATTGTATTTTTAATTGCATGCTTTTACATTTTAGAATTTGATTGTTTTTTAATTGCATGTTTTTACTCCTTGTGGACTTTGTTGGTATTTTAAGACGTTGCCCCTTTTTAGCTTGTTGCCCCTAACAACCAAAGTGCCCAATCAAACATTAGGACTGCACCCATTTAAAAGAGGGAAGCGCGACGGAAGGAGGAGGAAGCGACCGGAGAGTATCGACAGGCTTTGCCAAGAGCGTCCGGGTGGACGCCCGCAGGCTGGGAAGGAATCCAGGACTACACAGCAGACCCCGCAAGCTACCGGAGTGAACCCCAAGAAGCCCACAACACGCAGGGGCAGAGGAAACTCTGCCTCCGAAGTAAGTGTCGTGGATTGTGGATATGTGGGGGTGATGAAACTGCCTTTGGCTGTGGGCTTGCGGGCTCATGCGTTGTACGCTGGCTGTGTGGTCCTGTGGGCAGGAGCGATCGGGACCCAGAGACATGCGGTGACTCCCGGGAGCGACCAAGAGGCGGAGAGAGACGGGACGGGTACGGCCACGTAGGTCCCGTGAGTGACCGGCGACTGCGAGGAGAGTGGGCGTACCCAATACTTTGACGCGGACCCTGCCTTGCGTGTAAGTGTGGCATCAGCCCGGAGAGCGTCTCCGTAGTTTTAGAAGATTTTATCCCCGTGGCCTGCCTCCGTTTTAATTCTGTGTGCAGGAGGACGCCGTGGAAGTGGGTGGAGCCAGGACGCTGACCCACTACGCCTGTCGCGGCTGTACCCTCACCATAATATTGGTTACCAATTGGTATTTTTAGTATTGACAACTGGACGGTTTTAATCTATATTGTAATAAATTGTAAATCAGCGTCATTATCTTTCCTTATTTTGGGACGGTTGCTCTCACTGCATTGGGTTCTTAATATTTATATTGGTTTTTAACAAAATTTGATTAGATTTTAATATCCCACCACTCAGGTCCATCGGCACGCACATGCATCTGAATTTTTACTTGCGTACACCGTTTTCTGGATTTGAACTATGACCATTTTTAGTAGGAAATCGACACAACTCTACAAAAGAGAAATATGTCGATATTAAATTGTCCATGACATTTTACAGAGGACTGTTTTGTCAACATTGACCAGTAAATACACATTTGGATTAGCGGCTAAACTCATGAAAACGATGGCACTATTGCTGTCAGGATTCTCACTGACAGTTTGGATATGTTTTGTTTTTTTCTCTGTTTGTTTTATTTCCTGTCAGTGCTCTTATTTTGGTTCCTTTTCCTGCATGTCTCCCTAAGCGCTTGTTTCCCTCACCTGTACCTGATTGGCAGTCTGGCACACCTTGTGGCAATTGCCAATCAGGCTCCTATTTATACCTGCCGCTCCCTCCAGTCAGTGCTGGAGTATTACTAGCTGTATGCTGTGGACTGTGAGCTGTTCCTGTATGCTGAATGCTTTAGACTGTTTGCTGTCTCCAGTTCTTCCTGTTTTCAGGTTCCTGTTTGCTGTCTCAAGTTTGCCTGTTTTCTGCTTTCTGGTTCGTGTTTTCCTTGCATTTTTTTTGGACATTAAAATCATGTTTTCCTCCACCAAGCCTGCCATCTCTGCATCTTGGAGTTCGTCACCACCATTTCCTGACAATTGGGACATTACTACTCGGTTTGAGGAAACTTAAGAGAAGGTGCAATAAAGTATTAATTTAATGTAATTGAGGCATGCCCACAATAACATAAACATGCTTAAAAGTAAGAAAAATGAGCTGCAGGAAACCAAAGTTGAGACTAGCAAAAACCATTACCATAGACATTGTAGTGACAAACTTTGACCTGTTTTTTATTTAATAAAAACAATTGTGTGAAATGGTATTCTTGTCTATCGGTGTTGGCCCTGCGATGATGTGGCGACTTGTCCAGGGTCTACCCCGCAGCTGGGATAGGCTCCAGCACCCCCCGCGACTCCGAAAGGGACAAGCAGTAGAAAATGGTTAGATGGATGTACTGAGATAGATGTTGTGTTGTGTTACATATAAAGTGTCACACACTGTCGTTTTCTTTTCCTCATTTCACATCCGTGTAGCTGTTGACTCAGCAACCTTTTGATTAACATATTTCTACTTGAGTTTCAAATTCTGAGAAGGAAATGAGGAACACCAAGACAACTGTGACATATTTCTGTAACTTTGATGATAATGAATGAACAATGATACATCATGTCGGTTACAGAGAACACTCAAACCCTTTATTTATTGACTAAAGGGCCTCCACCTCTGCTTGTTGGGCCTTCACGTCTGCTAGCTGTGCTAACAACAATAAATCAGAGTTTATTTATATAGCCCTTAATCACAAATGCCTCAAAGGGCTTCACATACCACAACGACATCCTCTGATCTGATCCCACATCCGGGCAAAAAAGACCTCAACCCAATGGGAACAATGAGAAACCTTGGCAGGGACTGCAGATGTGGGGACCCCAACCCCCCCTCCTGGGTGACCGTTGCAAAGGATGCCGAGGAGGAAAGTTTAATAATGTAACAGTCCAGTCCTTAGGGAGGTCAGCCGAGGGATCCTCTTGCATGTAGACAAGTTGTAGCGCAGAGACGTCACCGACTGATACATAGAGGAGTGGTCCACCCCTTGGTCCGACTTCATAATGTGGGAATCCAGTCCATAAGGATGCCAGCGGGGAGATCCTCTTGCATGAAGACAAGTCGGCAGCAACACCGGGTCCAGACCAGCTAGCTCCTCCTCCGTGGAAACTGATCGGTGGCCACCTGATAACCTCTTTACACAGGAGAGTGGGGCAGAGCAGAAAAGAGAAGTGGCAGGTGAACTGGTCCAAAAAGGGGTCTATTTGAAGGTTAGGGTATATAAATGAGTTTTAAGCAGCAACTTAAATGCTTCTACTGAGGTAGCATCTCTAACTGTTACAGGTAGGACATTCCAGAGTACTGGAGCCCAAATAGAAACGCTCTATAGCCCGCAGACTTATTTGGGCTTTGGGAATCACAAGCCGGAGTTCTTTGAACGCAGATTTCTTTCCGGTACAATACAATTAGCAAGATAGGATGGAGCTTGACTGTTTAGTATTTTATACGTACAGGTAAAAGCCAGTAAATTAGAATACTTTGAAAAACTTGATTTATTTCAGTAATTGCATTCAAAAGGTGTAACTTGTACATTATATTTATTCATTGCACACAGACTGATGCATTCAAATGTTTATTTCATTTAATTTTGATGATTTGAAGTGGCAACAAATGAAAATCCAAAATTCCGTGTGTCACAAAATTAGAATATTACTTAAGGCTAATACAAAAAAGGGATTTTTAGAAATGTTGGCCAACTGAAAAGTATGAAAATGAAAAATATGAGCATGTACAATACTCAATACTTGGTTGGAGCTCCTTTTGCCTCAGTTACTGCGTTAATGCGGCGTGGCATGGAGTCGATGAGTTTCTGGCACTGCTCAGGTGTTATGAGAGCCCAGGTTGCTCTGATAGTGGCCTTCAACTCTTCTGCGTTTTTGGGTCTGGCATTCTGCATCTTCCTTTTCACAATACCCCACAGATTTTCTATGGGGCTAAGGTCAGGGGAGTTGGCGGGCCAATTTAGAACAGAAATACCATGGTCCGTAAACCAGGCACGGGTAGATTTTGCGCTGTGTGCAGGCGCCAAGTCCTGTTGGAACTTGAAATCTCCATCTCCATAGAGCAGGTCAGCAGCAGGAAGCATGAAGTGCTCTAAAACTTGCTGGTAGACGGCTGCGTTGACCCTGGATCTCAGGAAACAGAGTGGACCGACACCAGCAGATGACATGGCACCCCAAACCATCACTGATGGTGGAAACTTTACACTAGACTTCAGGCAACGTGGATCCTGTGCCTCTCCTGTCTTCCTCCAGACTCTGGGACCTCGATTTTCAAAGGAAATGCAAAATTTGCATGGTTGGGTGATGGTTTGGGGTGCCATGTCATCTGCTGGTGTCGGTCCACTCTGTTTCCTGAGATCCAGGGTCAACGCAGCCGTCTACCAGCAAGTTTTAGAGCACTTCATGCTTCCTGCTGCTGACCTGCTCTATGGAGATGGAGATTTCAAGTTCCAACAGGACTTGGCGCCTGCACACAGCGCAAAATCTACCCGTGCCTGGTTTACGGACCATGGTATTTCTGTTCTAAATTGGCCCGCCAACTCCCCTGACCTTAGCCCCATAGAAAATCTGTGGGGTATTGTGAAAAGGAAGATGCAGAATGCCAGACCCAAAAACGCAGAAGAGTTGAAGGCCACTATCAGAGCAACCTGGGCTCTCATAACACCTGAGCAGTGCCAGAAACTCATGGACTCCATGCCACGCCGCATTAACGCAGTAATTGAGGCAAAAGGAGCTCCAACCAAGTATTGAGTATTGTACATGCTCATATTTTTCATTTTCATACTTTTCAGTTGGCCAACATTTCTAAAAATCCCTTTTTTGTATTAGCCTTAAGTAATATTCTAATTTTGTGACACACGGAATTTTGGATTTTCATTTGTTGCCACTTCAAATCATCAAAATTAAATGAAATAAACATTTGAATGCATCAGTCTGTGTGCAATGAATAAATATAATGTACAAGTTACACCTTTTGAATGCAATTACTGAAATAAATCAAGTTTTTCAAAATATTCTAATTTACTGGCTTTTACCTGTAAGTAATAAAGCCTTAAAATGGCATCTTAAGTGCACAGGAAGCCAGTGATATTTAGCACTAACACTACAAACAGCTCCTTGGTAAGTTTCCCAGGAAATAGGTCAAGTAAACACGATGGGTTTTTTGTCCCATTTACGAGTCACAGGAGTTCCTCTAATGTTATTTCTTCAAAAAGAGAGAGATTATTTTGGAGAGCATTATCCGTAGTACATAATTGTATCTGTGTTAATAGAACCCAGTTGTAGCTCTGATTAGTTATCTTTAATTTCATTTCTAATGAGCTCATTTTTTTTAGTAAAGGATTACATAAAGTCATCAGCCGAGTGGGTAGAGCTACTGGGAGAAGTCCCTTGTTGGGTTAGCGACACTACTGTATTAAACAAATTTTTAGGATCCTTTTTATTGAGGCGGATGAGATTGGTGTAATAATTTGTTTTAGCTAAGGTAAGAGCGTGTTTATCGGTTATTAAACTATCACTCCATGCATGATGGAAAGCCTCAAGTTTAGTCGCATGCCATCTGCGTTCCAGCTTTCTACATCAAAGTTTAACAACTCTGTTTTCTTCTGTGAACCTGGGGGTTAGGGGCCTTTTTTAGCTTTAGCTGTGCTATACTATCAATGGCATTGCACAGGCCATCGTTAAAGTTGTTAGTGAGGTTATTGATACAGCCCACATAATTTAGGAATGGCGCCATTACAGAGGGCAGTAGGCCAGCAAAATTCGTAGGTTTAGCAGCATTAATGTTACGGCTTAAAGCATTGGTTATCAGTAGCTTGTTGACGAAGGCAATGACACCCCAAACAAAGCACTAGATCTATCGTATTACCGTTACAATGTGTGGGTTTGTGATTGATTGATTGAAACTTTTATTAGAAGATTGCACAGTACAGTACATATTCCCTACAATTGACCGCTAAATGGTAACACCCGAATAAGTTTTTCAACTTGTTTAAGTCGGGGTCCATGTCAATCAATTCATGGTTCTTTATTTTTTGCGTAAGGCCACAGCTATCAATTATAGTCTGGAGCGCCACGTACGGAAGGTCTGACGGGGTATTCGTATGATATTAAAATCGGTCATTATAACTATAGTATCTTTGTCACTAAATCAGCAACAAACTCTGAGAATTCGCTGATAAAGTCCAAATAGGGCCCACAGAGTGGCGATAGATAACAGCCAGATGCCAAGGTAGTGGTGTAACAGACCTCAAAGTAAGCACCTCAAATGATTAATGTTTATTACTTGGGTTAGGGCTAAGGTTATCATAGGAGATTAGTGCACCACCTCCATCCCTTTTAACGGGACAAGCAACCTGTGAGCTTGTATAGTTAGAAGGATATGCCTCATTAAGCGGGGAAAAAAATCATCTGGTTTTAGCCAGGTTTCGCTAAGACCAATGACGTTAGGATTGTTGTCTCTGATGACCTCATTAACTAATAACGCTTTGGGGGACTATGATCTGATGTTTTAAAAGCTCATATTATTGGTAGTGGGCTGTTTTGAGGCAATTGTGTAAATAGTATACGTAGTACTGATATTAATAATATTACGCCTATCTCACTGCTAGGTAGTCTAAATACTAATTTGGATAGTAAAACAGAAAAAACTTGCTGATAAACATACTCTGACTCAGATCATAGATGGACCAACAAGAGTAACAACAAATGTGTTGAAAACCTCAATTGACCTAATCTTATCTAATAAACCTGATAGAATAATCAAAACTTGCAATTTGCTAGCTGGTATCTCTGACCATAATTGTATTCTATCCATCCATCCATTTTCTACCGCTTATTCCCCTTGGGGTCGCGGGCGGCGCTGGAGCCTATCTCAGCTACAATCGGGCGGGGTACACCCTATGTTTAAGGACAATTAAAAAGGAGCTCTCAGTCAGACCAGATAACATGAAAGCTTATACATTTCAATCAATCAATCAATGTTTATTTATATAGCCCTAAATCACAAGTGTCTCAAAGGGCTGCACAAGCCACAACGACATCCTCGGTATAGCCCACATAAGGGCAAGGAAAAACTCACCCCAGTGGGACGTCGATGTGAATGACTATGAGAAACCTTGGAGAGGACCGCATATGTGGGTAACCCCCCCCTCTAGGGAGACCGAATGCAATGGATGTCGAGTGGGTCTAACATAATATTGTGAGAGTCCAGTCCATAGTGGATCCAGCATAACAGTAAGAGTCCAGTCCACAGTGGGGTCAGCAGGAAACCATCCCGAGCGGAGACGGGTCAGCAGCGCAGAGATGTTCCCAACCAATATACAGGCGAGCGGTCCACCCCGGGTCCCGACCCCGGACAGCCAGTACCCCATCCATGGCCACCGGATCTGTGTGTCTTCCCCTCCACAAGGGATAGGGGGGAGCAGAGGAGAAAAGAAAAGAAACGGCAGATCAACTGGTCTAACAGGGGGGCTATTCAAAGGCTAGAGTATACAAATGAGTTTTGAGATGGGACTTAAATGTTTCTACTGATTTTCTACTGTTTTCTACTGATTTATACCTATACATTTGCAACCAATCTTAAAAAATAAATTTGATAATCTAAATTGTTAAATTGTAGAGGAATGTAATGATGTTGAGGCTGGTGCAAATACTTTTAACAATGTAATGTGTGAAATTTTACAGCAGTTTACAGGAAAAGCAGTGTCCAAACAATCTAGAAATAACATCCCATTGATTCATTTTGATATCATAACATTGATGAAAGAAATAAACAATGCTTTGAAAAATCACTGAAATTTTGGTTTTACAAGTGACTGACATATCTTTACTTAGAAAAATATCTCCGGGTTGGGGAGGAGTTCTTGCCCCAAGTGGAGGAGTTCAAGTACCTCGGAGTCTTGTTCACGAGTGAGGGAAGAGTGGATCGTGAGATCGACAGGCGGATCGGTGCGGCGTCTTCAGTAATGCGGACGCTGTATCGATCCGTTGTGGTGAAGAAGGAGCTGAGCCGGAAGGCAAAGCTCTCAATTTACCGGTCGATCTACGTTCCCATCCTCACCTATGGTCAAGAGCTTTGGGTTATGACCGAAAGGACAAGATCACGGGTACAAGCGGCCGAAATGAGTTTCCTCCGCCGGGTGGCGGGGCTCTCCCTTAGAGATAGGGTGAGAAGCTCTGTCATCCGGGGGGAGCTCAAAGTAAAGCCGCTGCTCCTCCGCATCGAGAGGAGCCAGATGAGGTGGTTCGGGCATCTGGTCAGGATGCCACCCGAGCGCCTCCCTAAGGAGGTGTTTAGGGCATGTCCGACCGGTAGGAGGCCACGGGGAAGACCCAGGACACGTTGGGAAGACTATGTCTCCCGGCTGGCCTGGGAACGCCTCGGGATCCCCCGGGAGGAGCTGGACGAAGTGGCTGGGGAGAGGGAAGTCTGGGCTTCCCTGCTTAGGCTGCTGCCCCCGCGACCCGACCTCGGATAAGCGGAAGAAGATGGATGGATGGATGGATGAAATAAAAATTTTCAAAGAGATGCGCAAAGCCAGGGCGAAGTTTTTCATTGATTTAATCAATAGTGGGAATGGAAATGGCAACTTTGTTTTGAAACATCTGAATTGCCTAATGAAATGTAGAAAACATTACAATTCCAGAGAGATACAGCTACACATTAATGGAACTCTAACTGACACCATAGATATTTTAGTGAATCATTATTTTATCAGCTCAATTAAGGACCAACAAGGTGCAATTAAAATGCCCAAGCATCCCATGCAACCCTGTGGATGCCAGTAAACCAATATTCGCAATCCAGGAAATTACAGTCCCTGCAGTTTTACAAATAACATCCAAATTTGAAAAATTCCAAAGCTAGAGATACATTTGGTCTCTACAGTGATGTTATAAAACTTCACAAGTATTCTCTTGCTTACCCAATTACACATTTGATTAACAAGTATCTATTAGTCGCACCAGTGTTTAAGGCATGTAACAAATTAAACCCTGAGATCTATAGACCAACAAGCATTGTGCCAATTATCCCCAAAATAGGACTGCTACTTAGCTAATTGAAAATCTAAATAGTGGTCAGACTCCCATCCACTTATGCAGTTTGGTTTTGGGAAACTTCATTCAACAGAGACAGCCACTTGTAACTTTTTAGAAAATGTGAAACATCTGTGACTCTGAGGGGTCTGTATTTCTCGACGTGAAGCGTGCCTTTGACATCATTAATCACAATGTGTTCCTGGCCGAATTAAAGCCCCACTTAAGACTTAACTTTTTTGGTTGATTTTGGCGGCCCCACTGGACCAAGTCGGTAGTGTTTTACCTGAATGAAGACCACATTACCCATGAGGACCAGCACATAGCGTCGTAAATCATCAATTGATTAACACATATTATGGTTTGCACAGGGTGAATGTTTATATTCATCTTGGAGAAAGTGGACCACCAGTTTTAAGTAAATAAGGGGTATTTCATTATGTGCACAGTTGAGCTCGTAGGACTAGATAGTACAATCCCTCAGATTAATCAGCAGTTAGTGTTGAGTGGGGGGTGGGGAGTTAGGGGCAAAAGCTTCACTGGGGTCTTCAGGTGGGCACCCTCCTTCATTGGTGTTTCGTTGATAGGCCCACGACACCTCCGGAGGGCTCAACGGCGACATCTGGCGTCCCAGGTGTGCCCCCCTCTGCCTTTACCCCTAGATGTCATTTAGCAGCCCAGTTTGGGTCCTTTCTCTTGAACCATATCCATCTGCTACCTCGTTCAGCCGCATCCGACAGCGATTTGACAGCCCGCCGGAAGGCCTGACCTCTTAATCCCATTCCTTTGAGGAGCTTGGTTGTGGACGTAGCAACAAAGCCTCTGCACCCGACTTCAACTGGAAGCACTCGGGCACGCCAGCCGCGCTGCTCTGCCTCGGCTGCTATGTCCGCATACCTCAGTTGTTTGCGCTCATATGCCTCACCAACTGCTGCTTCCCATGGTACAGTTAGTTCAACAATGAGCACAATCTTCTGGGAGGTTGACCACAAGACCAGGTCCGGCCTGAAGCTGGTTGTAATGATTTCAGGCGGAAAGATGAGTTTGTGGTCCAAGTCAACCTTCATTTTCCAGTCCCGGGCAGAGTCCAGAAGGGTTGCCTCCACTCTTGCAGATGGTTTTGGTGGGAGTTGTCCTGCTCTTACAAACTGAGTGGTGATTGGGTGACTAGGGATTGGGGGAGGGAGGGCCTTGTTGTTATTTCTCCTTTCCTCCAGAGTGATCGCCAGTTGTCTCAAGACCTGGTTGTGCCTCCAGGTGTAGCGGCCTTGAGACAAACTGATTTTACAGCCGGTGAGGATGTGATTGAGTGTTGCAGGGGTTTGACAGAGTGCACAAGAAGGATCTTCTCCAAACCATTGGTTTAAGTTCTTGGGTGTGGGAAGAACATCGTAGGTGGCTCTGATGATGAAGCTGATTTGGCTCCCTTCCATTTCCCACAGATCCTTCCATGTGAGCTTACGATGCTCCAGGTTTTCCCAGCTAGTCCACTGTCCTTGTTTGGACTGTGCCACTGCTGTTGCACATCTGTCTGCCTCCTCTTGTTGTCGAACCTGATCAACCACCAGCTTTCTCCTCTGGGCTGATGTCGCCTTGTGCCATGTGGGTCGACTAGCCCCAAGTCCAAACCCACCTCTTCCGTGCTGCACTTGTCCCACTATGTCTCCATGCCTGAGAGCAGATTTGGCTTGTTGCACGGCCTCAGATGGGATCCATTTCCTCCCGGTTGTCAGTCTGGGAGCAACCGCTCGGATCACCTCATCTTGAGACTCAGTCAGTGTCATGCTCAGCCTCACCTTGGTGCATTTAAACTCCTCCGTGAGGCTAGAGATGGGCAGTTCCAGGGCACCATGACCATATAGGCCGATGTTACTGAGGCACCGTGGAAGGCCAAGCCACTTCTTGATGTATGCACTGACTGTTCTCTCCAGCTTCTCGACTTTGGACATGGGGATCTCATAGACCGTTAGTGGCCACATGAAACGGGGGAGCAATCCAAACTGTAGGCACCACAGTTTCAACTTGCCAGGAAGTAAGGTCTTGTCAATGCGGACAAGGCCTTTGATGGTTTCTTCCCTCAGCTGATTGCTCTGGTCCGAGTCTTTGAGACTTGCGTTGTATAATCGCCCTAGACTCTTGACTGGCAGCTCTGACACCAACGGAATGGGAGTATCCTCGATGTAGAACCTCTGGTCCATGAGTTTTCCCTTGACGATAGATATGCTCCTGGACTTGCTGGGTTTAAACTTCATCTGTGCCCATGTGATGTTGGCATGAAGCTTTCCCAGCAGATGTTTAGTGCATGCAACGGTTGAGGTCAAGGTGGTCATGTCGTCCATGTAGGCACGGATGGGAGGTAGACGCTGTCCCCCTTTCAGACGTTCTCCACCCACAACCCATTTGGAAGCTCGAATGATCACTTCTATTGCCATGGTGAAGGCTAGAGGGGAGATGGTACATCCAGCCATTATTCCCACTTCCAGAGATTGCCATGATGTTGTGTATTCTGTTGTTAATAAAACACAGCCTAATTAACTTTGACAGCACATGTTGACTAGAATAGTCCTCACAAGATGTTTGCAAAGTGATAGCCCTATCCATAAGAAGAGACTGCACATTTAACTTAACGCCAACATTTAAGTTACGACCTACATCTGTTGTTTTCGGACACTTAAACACACTATCGTCTCCTTATACGGTCAGGTTGTATTCTCCTGAACTAGCGCACACACACGAGACATGAGTGGGGATTATAAAACTGTTGGTTTGGCTTCTCCAAGTTGGGAGTGACATATTTTTGGGCTTCCTCAAGGTACTGCAAACCTGTAAAATGACGCGTGCTTGCAATAAAGCAACTTTTTGTTCAACGATGCATCCTTGGCGTCTCCTTTGATCCTTCACACCGCCATGTCGTCCTCAGGTCCGGACGAAGATGACAAGTCCAGAAATACACATCGTGTACATACAAACTGACACGATAATACCACACTGATTCAGTATTAGTGATCTTTCCTCAGTAGGAACCTACATATTTTAATCAAACTTTATATTTGCGGTTTGAAGTCATCGCATTGTTTTGTCTTGATACAGTACTTTTGAGGTTGTTGCGTTGCTATGGTGTGGGACTACAAACTATCAAGCTAGTGGCTACTTATTGCTCACACGCAAATCTCCAATAGCTAACATTAGCATTAGCATTTTTAAATTACTAGTCAAGCAGGAACAGAGCCAAGGGAGCATCGGTCTGAAATCTCTCCTCGTCGTTGAGCTCACGCCAACGAGTGAAAGCCAGTGTTGTTCCTTGAATGTTTTTTTTTTATCCGGGTAGCCTACCTATTTCTTTTTTGTCTCCTCAGACAAAACTTTTTGTTGTTTTGCAACTTCTGCCATGATAGCAGTAATTGTACGTAGGCGTTTGCATCGACATCCATATTTGCAACAAATGGGGAACGGGTTAATTGACGTATGCCGTAAAGCTGTCTGTACATTTGTAGTTTTTTATGTGGCAGGATTCTTACCACCCTCCTCAAAGTTGCTTAGTGCCAGAGAAAGCGATATCGACCCTTTCAGGCCATGTCATTTATAGTTGTAAGTACATGTATCTTCCCAAAAGTTATGAAAATGTTTTATGAAGGTTGAAAAGTTACTTAGTGCTGCTATAAGTCCTATCTCACTGACAGAAAACAAGCAGCGTTAATGTAGTCCTGCTAATCCTATCTCACTTGCTCTGCTGGAGTCCTCCAATTAAAGCTCAGTATTGGGGCCAATATTATTCATCCATCCATCCATCCATCTTCTTCCGCTTATCCGAGGTCGGGTCGCGGGGGCAGCAGCCTAAGCAGGGAAGCCCAGACTTCCCTCTCCCCAGCCACTTCGTCCAGCTCCTCCCGGGGGATCCCGAGGCGTTCCCAGGCCAGCCGGGAGACATAGTCTTCCCAACGTGTCCTGGGTCTTCCTCGTGGCCTCCTACCGGTCGGACATGCCCTAAACACCTCCTTAGGGAGGCGCTCGGGTGGCATCCTGACCAGATGCCCGAACCACCTCATCTGGCTCCTCTCGATGTGGAGGAGCAGCGGCTTTACTTTGAGCTCCCCCCGGATGACAGAGCTTCTCACCCTATCTCTAAGGGAGAGCCCCGCCACCCGGCGGAGGAAACTCATTTCGGCCGCTTGTACCCGTGATCTTGTCCTTTTGGTCATAACCCAAAGCTCATGACCATAGGTGAGGATGGGAACGTAGATCGACAGGTAAATTGAGAGCTTTGCCTTCCGGCTCAGCTCCTTCTTCACCACAACGGATCGATACAGCGTCCGCATTACTGAAGACGCCGCACCGATCCGCCTGTCGATCTCACGATCCACTCTTCCCTCACTCGTGAACAAGACTCCGAGGTACTTGAACTCCTCCACTTGGGGCAAGATCTCCTCCCCAACCCGGAGATGGCACTCCACCCTTTTCCGGGCGAGAACCATGGACTCGGACTTGGAGGTGCTGATTCTCATCCCAGTCGCTTCACACTCAGCTGCGAACCGATCCAGTGAGAGCTGAAGATCCTGGCCAGATGAAGCCATCAGGACCAAATCATCTGCAAAAAGCAGAGACCTAATCCTGCTGTCACCAAACCGGATCCCCTCAACGCCTTGACTGCGCCTAGAAATTCTGTCCATAAAAGTTATGAACAGAATCGGTGACAAAGGGCAGCCTTGGCGGAGTTCAACCCTCACCGGAAACGTGTCCGACTTACTGCCGGCAATGCGAACCAAGCTCTGACACTGATCATACAGGGAGCGGACCGCCACAATCAGACAGTCCGAAACCCCATACTCTCTGAGCACTCCCCACAGGACTTCCCGAGGGACACGGTCGAATGCCTTCTCCAAGTCCACAAAGCACATGTAGACTGGTTGGGCAAACTCCCATGCACCCTCAAGGACCCTGCCGAGAGTATAGAGCTGGTCCACAGTTCCACGACCAGGACGAAAACCACACTGTTCCTCCTGAATCCGAGGTTCGACTATCCGGCGTAGCCTCCTCTCCAGTACACCTGAATAGACCTTACCGGGAAGGCTGAGGAGTGTGATCCCACGATAGTTAGAACACACCCTCCGGTTCCCCTTTTTAAAGAGAGGAACCACCACCCCGGTCTGCCAATCCAGAGGTACTGCCCCCGATGTCCACGCGATGCTGCAGAGTCTTGTCAACCAAGACAGCCCTACAGCATCCAGAGCCTTAAGGAACTCCGGGCGGATCTCATCCACCCCCGGGGCCTTGCCACCGAGGAGCTTTTTAACTACCTCAGCAATATTATTCAGTCTGTATGTAAATGATTTACCCATGGTTTGCAACACAGTAAAAATACAATTATATATATGCCAAAACAAAAGCCGATGCAGCTGCAATTTTGTCCGAAGCCATGGTCCCAGTATCTCTCTGGCTCCAAAAACCCCTGCTTACACCTAAATACTAAAAAAAAATGTATGCATGTTATTTTCAAATCAGCCAGCAGGGGGTGAACAGCCATCTGTTCTGGTCATCCATTCATCCATTTTCTAGCATGTGTCCCTCTCGGGTTGTGGGGATGGCTGGAGCCTATCCAAGCTGCAATTGGGTACACCCCGGACAAGTCGCCACGTCATCGCAGGGCCAACACAGATAGATAGACAACATTCACACTCACATTCACACACTAGGGTCAATTTAGTGTTGCCAATCATCCTATCCCTAGGTGCATGTCTTTGGAGGTGGGAGGAAGCCAGAGTACCTGGAGGGAGCCCACGCAGTCACGGGGAGAACATGCAAACTCCACACAGAAAAAAAACGAGCCTGGGGATCAAACCCAGGACCCTCTTATTGTGAGGCACACACACCCTGTTTCACCGTGCTGCCCTGTTCTGGTCAATGGAGAACATTTAGAGGTTGTACAACAATTAAAATATTTCAGAGTTATCCTCGATTCACACTTAACTTTCAAAGACCACGTTCAAAAAATAGCTAACATTGTTAAATTTAACTTGGCAAACTGTAAACATATAAGGCCATGCTTGACGGTAGAGTCTGCAAAGGTTTATATGCACATCCATCCATCCATCCATCTTCTTCCGCTTATCCGAGGTCGGGTCGCGGGGGCAGCAGCTTAAGCAGGGAAGCCCAGACTTCCCTTTCCCCAGCCACTTCGTCCAGCTCCTCCCGGGGGATCCCGAGGCGTTCCCAGGCCAGCCGGGAGAGATAGTCTTCCCAGCGTGTCCTGGGTCTTCCCCGTGGCCTCCTACCGGTCGGACGTGCCCGAAACACCTTCCTAGGGAGGCGTTCGGGTGGCATCCTGACCAGATGCCCGAACCACCTCATCTGGCTCCTCTCGATGTGGAGGAGCAGCGGCTTTACTTTGAGCTCCCCCCGAATGACAGAGCTTCTCACCCTATCTCTAAGGGAGAGCCCCGCCACTCGGCGGAGGAAACTAATTTCGGCCGCTTGTACCCGTGATCTTGTCCTTTCGGTCATGACCCAAAGCTCATGACCATAGGTGAGGATGGGAACGTAGATCGACCGGTAAATCGAGAGCTTTGCCTTCCGGCTCAGCTCCTTATTCACCACAACGGATCGATACAGCGTCCGCATTACTGAAGACGCCGCACCGATCCGCCTGTCGATCTCACGATCCACTCCTCCCCCACTCGTGAACAAGACTCCAAGGTACTTGAACTCCTCCACTTGGGGCAAGATCTCCTCCCCAACCCGGAGATGGCACTCCACCCTTTTCCGGGAGAGAACCATGGACTCGGACTTGGAGGTGCTGATTCCCATCCCAGTCGCTTCACACTCGGCTGCGAACCGATCCAGTGAGAGCTGAAGATCTTGGCCGGAGGAAGCCATCAGGACCACATCATCTGCAAATAGCAGAGACCTAATCCTGCAGCCACCAAACCAGATCCCCTCAACGCCCTGACTGCGCCTAGAAATTCTGTCCATAAAGGTTATGAACAGAATCGGTGACAAAGGGCAGCCTTGGCGGAGTCCAACCCTCACTGGAAACGTGTCCGACTTACTGCCGGCAATGCGGACCAAGCTCTGACACTGATCATACAGGGAGCGAACTGCCACAATAAGACAGTCCGTTACCCCATACTCTCTGAGCACTCCCCACAGGACTTCCCGGGGTACACGGTCGAATGCCTTCTCCAAGTCCACAAAGCACATGTAGACTGGTTGGGCAAACTCCCATGCACCCTCAAGGACCCTGCCGAGAGTATAGAGCTGGTCCACAGTTCCACGACCAGGACGAAAACCACACTGTTCCTCCTGAATCCGAGGTTCGACTATGTGGCGTAGCCTCCTCTCCAGTACACCTGAATAGACCTTACCGGGAAGGCTGAGGAGTGTGATCCCACGATAGTTGGAACATACCCTCCGGTTCCCCTTCTTAAAGAGAGGAACCACCACCCCGGTTATATGCACACTATGATATATTTTATTTATCTATTTATTTTTTTTTGTCCTGTCCAGCTTCTCAGGCAAATCATATAGTTGATGTAGATGCCCATATCGGTTTACTTTACAAAAGAGAAGTGTAGGATACTTCTCTTGTTGCCGTATTTGTATTTGACTTTATTAAATGTATTTATATTATTATTTGGTGCAGCCGGGCCGGAGCAGGAGGGGATAGAAAGAGAAAAAAAAGAAGACAGAGGGGGAAATTGTGGGGACAAAAGGGGGATAAGACAGAGACAAAAACAACAACAGTAAACACAACAACAACAATAGAGCAACAACAGCAACTATGACATGTACACATATGATGGTAAAAGTGATAGCAAATAAGCAGTTAGCGAAAATAAAAAATAATACAGAAATGACAATGAGCTTTATTCCACTACAAATGGATCAATACAAATACCAATAGAAATAGCGCTATTGATAATGAACAATACCAATAATTTACCTCCACCATCAACAATACAGTTGTTCAAATGCAACAATACATATACGTAATGATAACCTGAGATACGAAAGAATGCAGAAAAATGGAGGGGAAGAAAGAGAAGCAACCTACACCAACCTTGTAGACCAGGGGTCCCCAAACTTTTTGACTCGGGGGCCGCATTGGGTTAAAAAAATTTGGCCGGGGGCCGGGCTGTATATATATATATATATATACATCTGGACATAAGAATACTACAGTCTCCCCTGGTTAGTGCTCTCCACTGTAGATTAATTGTATTAAACAATGGATGTCCGCTAACTTCTTGCAACTCAACACTAAGAAAACGGAAATGCTGATTATCGGTCCTGCTAAACACTGACATTTATTTGATAATACCACCTTAACATTTGACAACCAAACAATTACACAAAGCGACTCAGTAAAGAATCTGGGTATTATCTTCGACCCAACTCTCTCCTTTGAGTCACACATTAAGAGTGTTACTAAAACGGCCTTCTTTCATCTCCGTAATATCGCTAAAATTCGTTCCATTTTGTCCACTAGCGACGCTGAGATCATTATTCATGCGTTCGTTACGTCTCGTCTCGATTACTGTAACGTATTATTTTCGGGTCTCCCTATGTCTAGCATTAAAAGATTACAGTTGGTACAAAATGCGGCTGCTAGACTTTTGACAAGAACAAGAAAGTTTGATCATATTACGCCTATACTGGCTCACCTGCACTGGCTTCCTGTGCACTTAAGATGCGACTTTAAGGTTTTACTACTTACGTATAAAATACTACATGGTCTAGCTCCAGCCTATCTTACCGATTGTATTGTACCATATGTCCCGGCAAGAAATCTGCGTTCAAAGAACTCCGGCTTATTAGTGATTCCCAGAGCCCAAAAAAAGTCTGCGGGCTGTAGAGCGTTTTCTATTCGGGCTCCAGCACTATGGAATGCCCTCCCGGTAACAATTAGAGATGCTACCTCAGTAGAAACATTTAAGTCCCATCTCAAAACTCATTTGTATACTCTAGCCTTTGAATAGCCTGCCTTTTTTTAGACCAGTTGATCTGCCGTTTCTTTTCTTTTCTCCTCTGCTCCCCCCTATCCCTTGTGGAGGGGAAGACACACAGATCCGGTGGCCATGGATGGGGTGCTGGCTGTCCGGGGTCGGGACCCGGGGTGGACCGCTCGCCTGTATATTGGTTGGGAACATCTCTGCGATGCTGACCCGTCTCCGCTCGGGATGGTTTCCTGCTGACCCCACTGTGGACTGGACTCTTACTGTTATGCTGGATCCACTATGGACTGGACTCTCACAATATTATGTTAGACCCACTCGACATCCATTGCATTCGGTCTCCCTAGAGGGGGGGGGGTTACCCACATATGCGGTCCTCTCCAAGGTTTCTCATAGTCATTCACATCGACGTCCCACTGGGGTGAGTTTTTCCTTGCCCTTATGTGGGCTATACCGAGGATGTCGTTGTGGCTTGTGCAGCCCTTTGAGACACTTGTGATTTAGGGCTATATAAATAAACATTGATTGATTGATTGATTGATAGACACTATGGCTCTAGCCCCCCTAAAATATTATTAAGCCCCCCTAAATAATTAGGTGTTATATATGTATATATTTTTTTTTTACAAATACATGCCGACATATTCATTATAAAGTGGCCCGAATATGAGTTTAAATAAATGATCATATAACCTGTCATTATTCACTCAGTTTCCCCTCACTTCATAGTGTAAGTTAGAGAGCCCCTTTAGTGCGTCGGTATCCAATCCATTACACTTGTTCATATACAAACCCTGTTTCCATATGAGTTGGGAAATTGTGTTAGATGTAAATAGAAACGGAATACAATGATTTGCAAATCCTTTTCAACCCATAATCAATTGAATGCACTACAAAGACAAGATATTTAATGTTCAAACTCATAAACTTTATTTTTTTTTTTGCAAATAATAATTAACTTAGAATTTCATGGCTGCATCACGTGCCAAAATAGTTGGGAAAGAGCATGTTCACCACTGTGTTACATGGCTTTTCCTTTTAACAACACTCAGTAAACGTTTGGGAACTGAGGAGACACATTTTTTAAGCTTCTCAGGTGGAATTCTTTCCCATTCTTGCTTGATGTACAGCTTAAGTTGTTAAGTTGCGCCACACATTTTCAATGAGAGACAGGTCTGGACTACAGGCAGGCTAGTCTAGTACCCGCACTCTTTTACTATGAAGCCACGTTGATGTAACACCTGGCTTGGCATTGTCTTGCTGAAATAAGCAGGGGCGTCCATGGTAACGTTGCTTGGATGGCAACATATGTTGCTCCAAAACCTGTATGTACCTTTCAGCATTAATGGCGCCTTCACAAATGTGTAAGTTACCTATGTCTTGGGCACTAATACACCCCCATACCATCACAGATGCTGGCTTTTCAACTTTGCGCCCATAATAATCCGGATGGTTCTTTTCCTCTTTGGTCCAGTGGACACGACGTCTACAGTTTCCAAAAACAATTTGAAATGTGGACTCGTCAGACCACATAACACTTTTCCACTTTGTATCAGTCCACCTTAGATGAGCTCAGGCCCAGCAAAGCCGACGGCGTTTCTGGGTGTTGTTGATAAACGGTTTTCGCCTTGCATAGGAGAGTTTTAACTTGCACTTACAGATGTAGCGACCAACTGTAGTTACTGATAGTGGGTTTCTGAAGTGTTCCTGAGCCCATGTGGTGATATCCTTTACACACTGATGTCACTTGTTGATGCAGTACAGCCTGAGGGATCGAAGGTCACGGGCTTAGCTGCTTACGTGCAGTGATTTATCCAGATTCTCTGAACCCTTTGATGATATTACGGACCGTAGATGGTGAAATCCCTAAATTCCTTTCAATAGCTGGTTGAGAAAGGTTTTTCTTAAACTGTTCAACAATTTTCTCACGCATTTGTTGACAAAGCGGTAACCCTCGCCCCATCCTTGTTTGTGAATGACTGAGCATTTCATGGAATCTACTTTTATACCCAATCATGGCACCCACCTGTTCCCAATTTGCCTGTTCACCTGTGGGATGTTCCAAATAAGTGTTTGATGAGCATTCAGAATCAGAATCAGAATCAGAATCAGCTTTATTGTCATTACGCAAGGTAACGAGATTGAGGCCATTCCATACAGTGCGATGTGTGCATGCTAGAAAAACAATGTGCAAATATATAAAAATATAAAAAATGTAGAAGTGCAATGAATATGGTGTGAAATGAATATATACATGAAAAAAACAAAAACAAAAACAGGGTGGTTGGTGGAATGGGTTATTGCACCGAAGAGAAGGCAGTTATGAGGAACAATGGGGCAGTCCGTTCAGGATGGTTATGGCCCTGGGGAAGAAGCTGTTCTTTAGCCTGTTTGTTTTGGTTTTAATGCACCTGTAGCGCTTCCCAGAGGGCAGCAGGTGGAACAGGTCAGAGCCAGGGTGGGTGCTGTCCTTGATGATGGCACTGGCTCTGTTGAGGCAGCGGGAGGTGTAGATGTCCGTCAGAGAGGGGAGAGGGCGGCCGATGATCTTCTGAGCCGTCTTGACCACTCTTTGCAGCCTCTCCCTGTCTGCTGCAGTGCAGCTGCCGTACCATACCGTAATACAGTAGGTCAGCAGGCTCTCGATGGACGAGCGGTAGAAGGTCAGCAGCAGGTCAGGCTTCAGGTTGTACTTCCCGAGGACTCTAAGGAAGTGTAGCCGCTGCTGAGCCTTCTTGATGATTGATGTGGTGTTGACTGTCCAGGAGAAGTCATTAGAGATGTGGACTCCAAGGTACCTGAAGGTGTGGACCCTCTCTACACGCTCGCCGTTGATGTAGAGGGGGGCAGGGTCGGTGCTGCTCCTCCTGAAGTCGACGATGATCTCTCTGGTCTTGCTGGTGTTGAGAGCGAGGTTGTTCTCCGAAGACCAGGCCGTCAGCTTCAGGACCTCCTCTCTGTAGGCAGCCTCGTCACCCCTGGAGATGAGCCCGACCACTGTGGTATCGTCGGCGAACTTGACGGTAAGGTTGTCACTGTGGGCCGGACTGCAGTCATGGGTGTAAAGGCAGTAGAGGAGGGGGCTCAGCACACAGCCCTGTGGGGAGCCGATGCTCAGCGTGCGGGAGGATGAGAGGTGCGGGCCAAGTCTCACATTCTGGGGTCGGTCCGTTAGGAAGTCCCTTATCCAGGCGTTTGTGAGAGGGGGGAGGCCAAGAGTGTCCAGTTTATTGCAGAGTCTGTCCGGGATTATTGTATTGAAGGCAGAGCTATAGTCCACAGAGAGCATCCGGACGTAGCTCTGCTGCTGCTCCAGGTGGTTCAGAGCAGAGTGGAGAGCAACAGCGATGGCGTCCTCTGTGGACCTGTTCGCCCGGTATGCAAACTGGTGGGGGTCGAAGTCTGGAGGGATATGGTCCTTGATGTGCTGGAGAACAAGTCGCTCGAAGCACTTCATGATTACCGGAGTGAGGGCCACTGGTCGGTAATCATTCAGGCTGGTGATGGGAGACTTCTTCGGCACCGGGATTATTGTAGATGACTTCAGGCAGGATGGGATGACTGCCTGAGCCAGGGAGAGGTTGAAGA
Source organism: Nerophis lumbriciformis (assembly GCF_033978685.3). NCBI lineage: Eukaryota > Metazoa > Chordata > Actinopteri > Syngnathiformes > Syngnathidae > Nerophis > Nerophis lumbriciformis. The sequence continues at coordinate 35,878,028 of NC_084562.2, forward strand.
TCCTGGTGAGGGGGGGAGCGAGCTGGTGGGCGCACGTCCTGAGCACCTTTCCAGGTACTCCGTCTGGTCCGGTAGCCTTCCTGGGGTTCACAGCCAGGAGCACTCGTCTGACACTGTGCTCCTGTACAGTGAGTGGAGTGGCGCCGGAGCCCGGTGGGGGCGGGGACAGGGCTGGAGCAGATGAGTGTCGCTGGGGGGTTTCAAAACGGGCAAAGAAACAGTTAAGCTCCTCTGCCAGTGTCGCACTCTGATCCGCAGTTGTCATATTGCAGCCTCTGAAGTTCGTGATGTCATGAATGCCCCGCCACACCTCCCGTGAGTTTTTGCTGGACAGATGGGACTCTATGCACCTCCTGTGGTCCGCCTTTGCTTTTTTAATCCCTCTCTTCAGGTCGGCTCTAGCAACACTGTACAGTGCCCTGTCCCCTGACCTGAAGGCTGCGTCGCGGGCCCTGAGGAGTGTGCGGACCTGGCTGGTCATCCAGGGTTTCTTGTTGGGGTAAACCCGGATGGTTTTTTCCACAGTCACATTCCCGATGCAGAACTTTATGTAGTCCAGCACCGTTCCTGTGGCTGTCTCCAGCTCCTGTTGTTGGAAGAGGTCCCAGTCTGTGTGTTGGAAGCAGTCCTGAAGTTTGGGGAGTGCATCGTCAGGCCAAATCATAACAGTCTTTGTGATAGGCCTGGCCTGGCGTCTGATGGGGGTGTAGGTAGGAGAGAGCAGGAGGGAAAGATGGTCTGACTGTCCAAGCTGGGGGAGGGGTGTAGCTCTGTACGCATGCTTTATGTTGGTATACACACGTGGTCCAGGGTGTTCTTGCCCCTTGTAGAACACTTCACGTGCTGGTAGAACTTAGGGAGTACAGTCTTCAGATTGGCCTTATTAAAATCCCCTGCTATGATATGAACACCGTCGGGGTGGGCCCGCTGCTGTTCGTTGACGGTGTTCAGCAGAAGAGAGAGCGCTGTGTTTACTTTGGCGTCCGGTGGAATATACACAGCCGTGATGATAACAACAGACAGCTCTCTCGGGAGAAAAAAAGGCCGACATCTAACAGACATGTACTCCACGTCCGGGCAACAGTGCTGTTTAGTGATTGTCCCGTTGTTGCACCAGTTCTCATGCACGTAGATACAGAGCCCCCCTCCTCTGCTCTTACCGGAGTCCTTAGTTCTGTCCCGGCGGAGCAGAGTGCGTCCGGCTAGCTGCATGCTAGCATCGGGTATTTCCGGGTGAAGCCAGGTTTCGGTGATAATCATAGCACAACAGTCCCGAACATAGCGGTTTCCAGCAAGTTGTAACTCCAGGTCGTCCATCTTCTGTACAAGGGATCTGGCATTAGAGAGGAACAGGCTCGGTAGAGGTGGCTTGTGGGGTTGTTTCCTAAGCCTGAGCAAGACGCCGGACCTGCGGCCACACTTCTGCTTCCTCTCCCTCCTCCGTCTGCGCCGTCTCCCAGACCCGACAACAAACCACGGAGAGCCCTGTGCTCTCGCTATGTCATCTGGGATGTTGTGCTCGTGGTGAAAGTCGCTCGAAACAGATATCTGGTGCGAGTTACCGATATCCAAGAGTGACTGGCGGATGTACCGGGTGTTTGCAGTACAGGTGGTGCACAAAAGGAAAAAAAACATGAAGAAAAGAAGGAAGAAAGAGCACTGAAATGGAGAGCCGTAAGCCGCTGCGTCTATGCGCGCCGCCATCTTACTTTATCAGTAATTATTGCCACCTTTCCAAACTTCTTTGTCACGTGTTGCTAGCATCAAAATCTAAAGTTAATGATTATTTGCAAAAAAAAAAAAAAGTGTATCAGTTTGAACATCAAATATCTTGTCTTTGTAGCATATTCACTGAATATGGGTTGAGAATGATTTGCAAATCATTGTATTCCGTTTATATTTGCATTTAACAACAATTTCCCAACTCATATGGAAACGGGGTTTGTTGAAAATGCCCACATCACTCAAAATCCAGTCCACATTTTCTCTGCGACCTTGCTTGCGGTCCTGCAGGTGTGCAGCTTTGAAGCACACAGCGCTGCAGAACAAGAACGTGAACGAATGCAAAATGGACGTAAAAACTTTTTGAAGAAAGGAAGTATTCATCACTGCTTGTAGTAAAATGCATTAGCTCCACTTTACATCAGGTCTGTGTTTGACAAATAAAAACCTGTCTAGCACACTGTAGACAACCTCTGTGCACGTCGTACATTTGTTGTTTTGCAGGCAAAAGTTACATTCCCGCTCTAAAACAATGCTGCTACTTAGTTAGCTAGTTAGCCTGAAATGCATCATGATGGTCCTGGTTATTTATAAAGTTAAATGTGCACTCTTTTTTACCTTTGGGGTTACTTCTTTCTGGAGCATCACCTGTGTTTCTCACTTTACACATGGAGGAGAACAGGAGCTGAGCTCATTCATCCATTATATATATATATATATATATATATATATATATATATATATATATATATATATATATATATATATATATATATATATATATATATATATATATATATATATATATGTATGTGTGGGAAAAAATCACAAGACTATTTCATCTCTACAGGCCTGTTTCATGAGGGGGGGTACCCTCAATCGTCAGGAGATTTTAATGGGAGCATTCGCATACCATGGTTTATATAGGGCACAGAGTGGGTGGGTGCAGGCTGGCCTAGGGGCGTGGTGATTGGCTCATGTGTTACCTAGGAGGTGTTTCCGTCTATGGCGGCATGCTGTGACAATTTCGCTGCGCTTGTTGAGGGATGACAGGTCTGGACGGTAAATAATAAACAGTTTCTCTTTCAAGCATAGGTTGCATCTTTTATTACCACTATTGTAAGGTGTGCTGGATGCAAGAATTTGCCATGTTATTGAATATTCAACATTATTGTCTTTGAGGTCCCAAATGTGTTTGCTGAGTTCTGTGGTATTTCGCAGGTTTTTGTTCCTGAAAGAAACCTTGTGATTGTTCCATCTGGTTTTGAATTCTCCCTCGGTTAATCCTACATATGTGTCGGATGTGTTAATGTCCTTGCGTATTACCTTAGATTGGTAGACAACTGATGTTTGTAAGCACCCCCCGTTGAGAGGGCAATCAGGTTTCTTTCGACAGTTACAGCCTTTGGAGTCGCTCTGTCTGGGGGCCGACGGCTCATTTGCAATTGTTTTGTTGTGGTTTGAGATGATTTGTCGTATATTGTTCATGCAGCTGTAGCTCAATTTAATGTTGTTCTTGTTGAATACTTTTCTTAGGGTGTTGTCTTTGGGAAAGTGTTTGTCAATCAGATTGAGGAATTTGTGTCCAATGTTAGTTGAGACGTTTTTGCTGTATGGGGGGTTGTACCAGATGATGTCGTTTCGTTTTCTGTTCTTTTTTGGCTGGTTTCCTGGCGTGGGTTCATAGGTGAGGGTGAAATTGTATCCGCTTTCATCAAGGGCTTTTTGGTACGGGGGGGTTGCTTGGTCAAATTCAGCTTTGCTAGATGACAGCATCGATAGCCTTTTATTGATTCCGGTAGGTATTCTTTTCGTGGTGGTGGGTGGGTGGTTGCTGTCATGGTGCACGTATTGGAGTGTTGTGTTGGGTTTCGTGAATGGTTGGTAGCTGTTATTTCTCAGGTTGAAAGTGACGTCAAGGAAGTTGACGGTTTGCTTGTTGGCTTCAATCGTGATCCGTAGGCCGTTCTCTTTGAAAATTTGGCATATGCGCTTCTTGGTATTCTTGCTGCTCCTTGACGAGACGCGACACACTGCCAGTCCGTCATCACGGTAAATACCAAGGTTCAGATTGAGGCTAGCGAGCTGGGAGAGGAGGAAACTCCCAACGAGTTCACACGTTTCTGCTCCGTCAAAACTTCCCATAGTGACGTCAAATGTTGCATTGTTCTTTTTTTGCCATGGTGTACTGTTGTGGATGAGAATGGAGTTTTTTGCGTGGATGATGATGTTTCTTTCGTTGCCTGTGATTGAGTCGTAGTCTGAGGCGAAGTCTAGTGCTTGAGTCAGTAGGTCTTGCGTGATGGATTGAGTCAGTTAGTCTTGCGTGATGGATTGTTCTTTCAGGAACAAAAACCTGCGAAATACCACAGAACTCAGCAAACACATTTGGGACCTCAAAGACAATAATGTTGAATATTCAATAACATGGCAAATTCTTGCATCCAGCACACCTTACAATAGTGGTAATAAAAGATGCAACCTATGCTTGAAAGAGAAACTGTTTATTATTTACCGTCCAGACCTGTCATCCCTCAACAAGTGCAGCGAAATTGTAACAACATGCCGCCATAGACGGAAACACCTCCTAGGTAACACATGAGCCAATCACCACGCCCCTAGGCCAGCCTGTACCCACCCACTCTGCGCCCTATATAAACCATGGTATGCGAATGCTCCCATTAAAATCTCCTGACGATTGAGGGTACCCCCCGTCATGAAACAGGCCTGTAGAGATGAAATAGTCTTGTGATTTTTTTCCCACACATACATATATATATATATATATATATATATATATATATGAAAGACTTCATATGTATATATGTATATATATATATATATATATATATATATAAGAAAAACCCAGTGAAGTTTTGTGCTCGTGCGCTACGTTCGCTCGCATCCTGTGCATCTCCTGGGGGCTAAGCCCCCCTGTCCTTAAAAGCTAGTGACGCCCCTGGTACCAATGATTGTCTCACACACACTAGGTGTGGGGAAATTTGTCTTCTGCATTTGACCCATCCCCTTGTTCCACCCCCTGGGAGGTGAGGGGAACAGTGAGCAGCAGCGGTGGCTGCACCCGGGAATCATTTTGGTGATTTAACCCCCAATTCCAACCCTTGATGCTGAGTGCCAAGCAGGGAGGTAATGGCTCCCATTTTTACAGTCTTTTGGTATGACTCGGCCGGGGTTTGAGCACACAACCTACCGATCTCAGGGCGGACACTCTAACCACAAGGCCCCTTAACACTTAAAGAAGAACTGCACTTTTTATGGAATTTTGCCTATAGTTCACAGTCTTTATGTGAGACAAGCACTTATATGTTTTTATTTATTTATGCAATCTGACTCATAAATAAACACTGGCAAAAGTCAGCTAACAATGGAGCCATTGGGAGTATCTGTGTTATGCCTATATAGCACTCTAAAAAACATCCACAAGCCTTTATAAACGTTTTATATAAATGCTGTAAGCACATGTAATGTAGTAACAGGCACATTAATTAACATCGAATATGTACGTATTTTGTTCATTTTAAGCATGCGGGGCATAGTCATTTCACAAATGCATCACAACATATTATATCCCCGTTTAAAAAGCTGTGTGCTAAACAGATCCAGCTTTTGTTAAACTTTATATTTTTGAGCCTGAACATAAGGAGGATGAGCTACACGTTTTAGAAAGCTGTGTGCTGAACAGATCTAGCTTTAGTGGAACTATAAGCGTCATGTGACTTTGACTTTATCTTTAAAACAGGGACAGTACATATTGATGAAAACCCATCCATCCATCTTCTTCTGCTTATCCGAGGTCGGGTCGCGGGGGCAGCAGCCTAAGTAGGGACTTCCCTCTCCCCAGCCACTTCGTCCAGCTCTTCCCGGGAATCCCGAGGCGTTCCCAGGCCAGACGGGAGACATAGTCTTCCCAACGTGTCCTGGGTCTTCCCCGTGGCCTCCTACCGGTCGGACGTGCCCTAAACACCTCCCTAGGGAGGCGTTCGGGTGGCATCCTGACCAGATGCCCAAACCACCTCATCTGGCTCCTCTCCATGTGGAGGAGCAGCGGCTTTACTTTGAGCTCCCCCCGGATGGCAGAGCTTCTCACCCTATCTCTAAGGGAGAGCCCCACCACCCGGCGGAGGAAACTCATTTCGGCCGCTTGTACCCGTGATCTTGTCCTTTCGGTCATAACCCAAAGCTCATGACCATAGGTGAGAATGGGAGCGTAGATCGACCGGTAAATTGAGAGCTTTGCCTTCCGGCTCAGCTCCTTCTTCACCACAACTGATCGATACAGCGTCCGCATTACTGAAGAAGCCGCACCGATCCGCCTGTCGATCTCACGATCCACTCTTCCCTCACTCGTGAACAAGACTCCGAGGTACTTGAACTCCTCCACTTGGGGCAGGGTCTCCTCCGCAACCCGGAGATGGCACTCCACCCTTTTCCGGGCGAGAACGATGGACTCGTACTTGGAGGTGCTGATTCTCATCCCAGTCGCTTCACACTCAGCTGCGAACCGATCCAGTGAGAGCTGAAGATCCTGGCCAGTTGATGAAAACACAAGTGTAAATATGCAAGATTGTAGCAAGTGGCTAATTTCCATCTTTTGTCTGTGTGGCAATTATTGACAAACACAGAAGAACAGGACAGCCCCAAACAGCACTTAACACTATTGCTATCTGCTAAATATGAAACACAAACTACAAACATAATAAAACAATCACTTTCTATACAATGTCTGCTCTCACTAGGATGCTGACTGATGGGATGTTCATATTTTCCCGTTTAGATGAAGAATTAATCATAATCCTCACCAAGGTTAAAAAAAAAAAGGTATCGCAAACGAGCATCTTTTTGTGTCTTTCTCGCATTCTCCGGGTATAAGTTGGATGTCAAAGTTGACCAATTTCTCGATTTATCAATCAATCAATCAATCAATCTTTATTTATATAGCCCTAAATCACAAGTGTCTCAAAGGGCTGCACAAGCCACAACGACATCCTCGGTACAAAGCCCACATACGGGCAAGGAAAAACTCACCCCAGTGGGACGTCGATGTGAATGACTATGAGAAACCTTGGAGAGGACCGCATATGTGGGTAACCCCCCCCCCCCTCTAGGGGAGACCGAAAGCAATGGATATCGAGTGGGTCTGACATAATATTGTGAGAGTCCAGTCCATAGTGGATCCAACATAATAGTAAGAGTCCAGTCCATAGTGGGGCCAGCAGGACACCATCCCGAGCGGAGACGGGTCAGCAGCGTAGAGATGTTCCCAGCCGATGCACAGGCGAGCGGTCCACCCCGGGTCCCGACTCTGGACAGCCAGCACTTCATCCATGGCCACCGGACCTGTGCCCCCCCCCCCCCCCCCCCTCAAGGAAAAGGGGAGCAGAGGAGAAAAGAAAAGAAACGGCAGATCAACTGGTCTAACAGGGGGGCTATTTAAAGGCTAGAGTATACAAATGAGTTTTAAGATGGGACTTAAATGCTTCTACTGAGGTAGCATCTCTAATTGTTACCGGGAGGGCATTCCATAGTACTGGAGCCCCAATAGAAAACGCTCTATAGCCCGCAGACTTTTTTTGGGCTCTGGGAATCACTAATAAGCCGGAGTTCTTTGAACGCAGATTTCCTGCCGGGACATATGGTACAATGCAATCGACAAGATAGGACGGAGCTAGACCGTGTAGTATTTTATACGTAAGTAGTAAAACCTTAAAGTCACATCTTAAGTGCACAGGAAGCCAGTGCAGGTGAGCCAGTATAGGCGTAATATGATCAAACTTTCTTGTTCTTGTCAAAAGTCTAGCAGCCGCATTTTGTACCAACTGTAATTTTTTAATGCTAGACATAGGGAGACCCGAAAACAATACGTTACAGTAGTCGAGACGAGACGTAACGAACGCATGAATAATGATCTCAGCGTCGCTAGTGGATAAAATAGAACGAATTTTAGCGATATTACGGAGATGAAAGAAGGCCGTTTTAGTAACACTCTTAATGTGTGATTCAAACGAGAGAGTTGGGTCGAAGATAATACCCAGATTCTTTACTGATTCGCCTTGTGTAATTGTTTGGTTGTCAAATGTTAAGGTGGTATTATTAAATAAATGTCGGTGTTTAGCAGGACCGATAATCAGCATTTCCGTTTTCTTGGCGTTGAGTTGCAAGAAGTTAGCGGACATCCATTGTTTAATTTCATTAAGACACGCCTCCAGCTGACTACAATCCGGCGTGTTGGTCAGCTTTAGGGGCATGTAGAGTTGGGTGTCATCAGCATAGCAATGAAAGCTAACACCGTATTTGCGTATGATGTCGCCTAGCGGCAGCATGTAAATACTAAAGAGTGCAGGGCCAAGAACCGAACCCTGAGGAACTCCGCACGTTACCTTAACATAGTCCGAGGTCACATTATTATGGGAGACGCATTGCATCCTGTCAGTAAGATAAGAGTTAAACCACGACAAAGCTAAGTCTGACATACGTGTTTTGATACGCTCTAATAAAATATTATGATCGACGGTATCGAAAGCAGCGCTAAGATCAAGAAGCAGCAACATAGATGACGCATCAGAATCCATCGTTAGCAGTAGATCATTAGTCATTTTTGCGAGGGCTGTCTCCGTAGAGTGATTTGCCCTGAAACCGGATTGAAAAGGTTCACAGAGATTGTTAGACACTAAGTGTTCATTTAGCTGCTGTGCGACAATTCTTTCGAGGATTTTCGAAATAAAGGGAAGGTGGGACACCGGTCGGTAGTTTACCATGAGGTCAGGATCAAGGTTAGGTCTTTTTAGCAGAGGATGAATAACCGCTTTCTTGAATGCTAGGGGAACAGTGCCAGAGGAAAGTGATAAGTTTATAATATTTAGCACTGATGGACCTAATAATACAAAAAGCTCCTTTATGGCCACATCCTTCTACTATACAGGTGTGAGGCATGATTTATAATCTAGACTTAACCAGTTACCTCTCTGTAATAACGGAGCCGCCAAATGTACAAACCCAAAACCAGTGAAGTTGGCACGTTGTGTAAACCGTAAATAAAAACAGAACACAATGATTTTCAAATCCTTTTCAACTTATATTCAGTTGAATACACTGCAAAGACAAGATATTTAATATTCGAAATGATAAACTTAATTTTTTTGGCAAATAATCATTAACACATTGCAAAAAGTTGGCACAGAGGCATTTTTACCACTGTGTTACATGGCCTTTCCTATTAACAACACTCGGTAAATGTTGGGAACTGAGGAGACCAATTTTTGAAGCTTTTCAGGTGGAATTATTTCCCATTCTTGCTTGATGTACAGCTTAAGTTGTTCAACAGTCCAGGTCTCTGTTGTGGTATTTTACGCTTCATAATGCACCACACATTTTCAATGGGAGACAGGTGTGGACTGCAGGCAGGCCAGTCTAGTACGGTCTTTTACTACGACGCCACGCTGTTGTAACACGTGCACAATGTGCTTGGCATTGTCTTGCTGAAATAAGCAGGGGCGTCGATGAAAAAGATGTTGCTTGGATGGCAACATATGTTGCTCCAAAACCTGTATGTACCTTTCAGCATTAATGGCAGAGGTGGGACCAAGTCATTGTTTTGCAAGTCACAAGTAAGTCTCAAGTCTTTGCCCTCAAGTCCGAGTCAAGTCCCGAGTCAAGACAGGCAAGCCCCGAGTCAAGTCCAAAGTCAAGACTGGAAAGTCTCAAGTCAAGTCCTAAGTCCTGCATTTTGAGTTTCGAGTCCTTTCAAGTCCTTTTAACCACAGACTAATATATTAACACAGATTGTGTATGCTTTTCAAATGCTGTATTTATTTATTAAAACAAGTGCATTTTAAATTGCAGGAAAGAAAATTGTGCTGACATTGCACTTTATAATAGCACTATTAACCAGTCATTTTAAACATTAACTCATTCCTTTACAGAACAAACACATTGAAAAATAAAGTGCAAATGTACTTATTTGTACAAAAGTGTTAACATTGAAAAAACATGACATATACGTGAACATAACAAAAAAGTTGTACTTTTTATATGTCAGGGCCCTATGCTGCATTGCATTTGCAAAAGACCAAATTAGCCAAGAGTCTGTCAGTCATTTGTGCACGATGGGGGCGTAGTATGTTGCCACCATGGCTGAAAACTCGCTCCACTGGAGCACTGGAGGCAGGCACTGCCAAGACTCTCATGGCAACTCGGAACAGTGAAGGAAGAGTCTTCATGTTCAATGCCCAGAACAAAAGGGGGAGAGAGTTTTTTTGGGTTGGTGCACTACTTGTAAGTGTATCTTGTGTTTTTTATGTTGATTTAATTAAAAAAAGAAAAGAAAAAAAAAATTATTTCTTGTGCGGCCCGATACCAATCGATCCACGGACCAGTACCGGGCCGCGGTCCGGTGGTTGGGGACCACTGAGGTAAACAACCAACAGTATGTCAGAAAGCTAGCTAAAACGGTACACATATTCATAATATAGTATACATTTTAACTGACCTTTATTTTACTATTTTTGTCTTTTTTTTAGGTGGCTAAAATACGCGGTGCTGCTGACCGCCGTCTAACGTTACGTGTGATATATTGACTAACGTAACCCTGCTTAAAAAAATCACTGAACAAAAAGTATGAATAAGGTAGTGAACTGCAACAGATTCCAGTGTTTGCAATAACGTTATAACGTTAGCAGTGAGTTTACAGCCTCACTGATTTAACTACACAGCAAATAAAAGTCACGTTACTTAGCCAATAAACGTTATCTTACATTCAAAACTTACCGTTCTTTGTGCAACTTCAAATGCCGGACGAAGTTGGAAGTTGTTGCCTCTCCATCAGTAATTTTCGAACCGCATGTGTTGCATACTGCAAACCGTTTTGTGTTGACCACCTCGTAATTTTTACACCCAAACAAAATTATTTTAGGTATCATTTTTTGTTCACTGGCGTGTGGTTTGGACATGTCTTCTTCGTTGGTTGTCCTGCAATTTGATTGGATGAATGCTGTGTGATGAAAACAAAGTAGATCTAATTTGATTGGCTGTTGTACTGAGACCACACCAGCTGACACACGCAACGCTGATAGACAAGTACACAATGAAAAATACGGAGCGCTCCCGAATAACTTTTTCATCTTTGGGTTTTGGGGAAAGTAGCAAGTCATGTCAAGTCATGTCAATTCAAAAGGCTCAAGTCCAAGTGAAGTCACAAGTCATTGATGTTAAAGTCTAAGTCGAGTTGCAAGTCTTTTTACATTTTGTCAAGTCGAGTCTAAAGTCATCAAATTCATGACTCGAGTCTGACTCGAGTCCAAGTCATGTGACTCGAGTCCACACCTCTGATTAATGGTGCCTTCACAAGATGTGTAAGTTACCCATGCCTTGGGCACTAATACACCCCCATACCATCACAGATGCTAGCTTTTGAACTTTGCGCCTTTAACAGTCTGGATGGTTCTTTTCCTCTTTGGTCCGGAAGACACGACGTGCACAGTTTCCCAAAAACAATTTGAAATGTGGACTCGTCAGACCACAGAACACTTTTCCACTTTGCATCAGTCCATCTAAGATGAGCTCAGGCCCAGCGAAGCCGATGGCGTTTCTGGGTGATGTTGATAGTGGACAGTGGTTTTCTGAAGTGTTCCTGCGCCCATGTGGTGATATCTTTTACACACTGAGGTCTGTTTTTGATGCAGTACCGCCTGAGGGATCTAAGGTCACGGGCATTGCCGCTTACGTGGAGTGATTTCTCCAGATTCTCTGAACCTTTTGATGATATTGTGGACCGCAGTTGGTGAAATCCCTAAATTCTTTGCAATAGCTCATTGTTCTTAAACTGTTGGACAATTTGCTCATGCATTTGTTCACAAAGTGGTGACTCTCGCCCCATCCTTGTTTGTGAATGACTGAGCATTTCATGGAAGCTGCTTTTATACCCAATCATGGCACCCACCTGTTCCCAATTAGCCTGTTCACCTGTGGGATGTTCCAAATATGTGTTTGATGAGCATTCCTCAACTTTCTCAGTCTTTTTTGCCACTTGTGCCAGCTTTTTTTAAACATGTTGCAGGCATCAAATTCCAAATGAGCTATTATTTGCAAAAAATAACAAAGTTTACTAGTTCGAGCGTTAAGTGTATTCAATTAAATATAGGTTGAAAAGGATTTGCAAATCATTGTATTCTGTTTTTAATTACGATTTACACAACGTGCCAACTTCACTGGTTTTGGGTTATGTAGTTCCTTGGCATTAGCGCTTATAATAACAATATTGCTAATACTTGGTTAATATTCATGTCACGACATGTATGTGGAGTATTGTCAACATGTTTTTATGGAAGGCTTTAAGGGCGAGATAGATCACTCCCATTATTTGCATTGTTAACAACCTTGTGCTTGCAGTGTATTAAAAATTAGGATGCAAGAAAAAATAAGAAAAACATATTTGTTTTTGTCTTACATAGGGATTGTGAATGATAGAGATATAAATGTAGTTTTCCTCAGAGGTGGGACCAAGTCATTGCTTTGCAAGTCACAAGTAAGTCTCAAGTCTTTGCCCTCAAGTCCGAGTCAAGTCCCGAGTCAAGACAGGCAAGCCCCGAGTCAAGTCCAAAGTCAAGACTGGAAAGTCTCAAGTCAAGTCCTAAGTGCTGCATTTTGAGTTTTGAGTCCTTTCAAGTCCTTTTAACCACAGACTAATATATTAACACAGATTGTGTATGCTTTTCAAACGCTGTATTTATTTATTAAAACAAGTGCATTTTAAATTGCAGGAAAGAAAATTGTGCTGACATTGCACTTTATAATAGCACTATTAACCAGTCATTTTAAACATTAACTCATTCCTTTACAGAACAAACACATTGAAAAATAAAGTGCAAATGTACTTATTTATACAAAAGTGTTAACATTGAAAAAACATGACATATACGTGAACATAACAAAAAAGTTGTACTTTTTATATGTCAGGGCCCTATGCTGCATTGCATTTGCAAAAGACCAAATTAGCCAAGAGTCTGTCAGTCATTTGTGCACGATGGGGGCGTAGTATGATGCCACCATGGCTGAAAACTCGCTCCACTGGAGCACTGGAGGCAGGCACTGCCAAGACTCTCATGGCCACTCGGAACAGTGAAGGAAGAGTCTTCATGTTCAATGCCCAGAACAAAAGGGGGGAGAGAGTTGTTTTGGGTTGGTGCACTACTTGTAAGTGTATCTTGTGTTTTTTATGTTGATTTAATTAAAAAAAGAAAAGAAAAAAAAAATTATTTCTTGTGCGGCCCGATACCAATCGATCCACGGACCAGTACCGGGCCGCGGCCTGGTGGTTGGGGACCACTGAGGTAAACAACCAACAGTATGTCAGAAAGCTAGCTAAAACGGTACACATTCATAATATAGTATACATTTTAACTGACCTTTATTTTACTATTTTTGTCTTTTTTTAGGTGGCTAAAATACGCGGTGCTGCTGACCGCCGTCTAACGTTACGTGTGATATATTGACTAACGTAACCCTGCTTAAAAAAAATCACTGAACAAAAAGTATGAATAAGGTAGTGAACTGCAACAGATTCCCGTGTTTGCAATAACGTTATAACGTTAGCAGTGAGTTTACAGCCTCACTGATTTAACTACACAGCAAATAAAAGTCACGTTACTTAGCCAATAAACGTTATCTTACATTCAAAACTTACCGTTCTTTGTGCAACTTCAAATGCCGGACGAAGTTGGAAGTTGTTGCCTCTCCATCAGTAATTTTCGAACCGCATGTGTTGCATACTGCAAACCGTTTTGTGTTGACCACCTCGTAATTTTTATACCCAAACAAAATTATTTTAGGTATCATTTTTTGTTCACTGGCGTGTGGTTTGGACATGTCTTCTTCGTTGGTTGTCCTGCAATTTGATTGGATGAATGCTGTGTGATGAAAACAAAGTAGATCTAATTTGATTGGCTGTTGTACTGAGACCACACCAGCTGACACACGCAACGCTGATAGACAAGTACACAATGAAAAATACGGAGCGCTCCCGAACAACTTTTTCATCTTTGGGTTTTGGGGAAAGTAGCAAGTCATGTCAAGTCATGTCAATTCAAAAGGCTCAAGTCCAAGTGAAGTCACAAGTCATTGATGTTAAAGTCTAAGTCGAGTTGCAAGTCTTTTTACATTTTGTCAAGTCGAGTCTAAAGTCATCAAATTCATGACTCGAGTCTGACTCGAGTCCAAGTCATGTGACTCGAGTCCACACCTCTGGTTTTCCTTCACTTAAAGACACATTTGAATCCCCACAGTAGTCTGAAGCAAGGCTTTTTAAAGTGTGATATGGCTAGGATAATTCAAACCAGGCGCAGCGGCTTGAGAAAAATAAAGAAAAACATATCTTATCTAACATATTTCAAACCTGCTAGGTAGAGATGCTTGATATTGGCTTTCTCACTCTTATGCCGAGACGGCTTTTGACAGCCGTTGAACAGTTTGAGGAGAAATTTTCACAAGAACTCAAATATATGCCTCGTCAGATATCACAACATTGATTGCAGGGGAATGAATTACATAGAATAATTGTTATTCTTAAATGGATGAAGAATCTGAGGGGCTCCGGCAGAAAGGGCATGTTTCTCACGCAGAGCAAACGGGCAAGTGCTTGAGCACCACTAGGGCGCCTAAATGCACGCACTTACCTGGGCTGAAGCTCAGGGGGCCCACCCAATCAGGGGCCTCCGATTTTATGCAATGATTGGTGTTCATAGCTGTCATTTACAAACAGCTCAGCCTCGTCTAGCAATTGTGTACTCTGTCTCTCTCTCGGCTGTGTTGTTTTCTTCCCTACTGCGCCGAGAAAAAGGTTAACAAGCTTGTTTCTGATTCCTTTCCAGGGAACATACATTATCTTCTTTGTACGGCTCTCATCAGAATTCATGTTCTTGTTAGATGAAAGCACAAGGCATTGAAAAAGAAGAGGAAGGAAAAAACAGAACTCTAAAAAGACAACGACAAATGATCCTCAGTATAAAAGGAAGCCAGAGAAGATTACCTAAACCTGAAGACCTCTGAAGATCAGAAGCATAGCTGTCACCATGAAGACACTTGTATTGCTCATGTTGATGTGTTTCCTGTAACCTGACTCTTGTCAGATCTTTGTAGTTTGCTGAGCTCCACACAAGGATCTGGGACTTCTCAATAGGAGATGTATTTCAGAAGGCGGGCCTTGTAAAAAAAATAATTGTATGTGATTGGATAAACCACTTGTCCGTTATCTTGAATGACGTGCTACTTCAACCACTCACATCCAAATCAACCTGTGACGCTGATGAGAGCGACGCTGGGAAATCCAAACCCGGTCGGAAGAAGAGCCAAAACATCCTCGCCACCAATAAATGCCTTCAAAACCGTTCTCTGTTCATCTTTTAAAGAATTAATATTCGATAGATTCGACAAAACAGTTGCAATAGCAGAATCAATGTCAGCACACGACGCCTCACTACCTGCCGCCATTGTAGTTTGAATCAAACAGTCGCTACAGTCGGCGCTACGTCACATCTATGAAATCCCGCCCAGCGATCCTAATTGGTTCATTATTTTTTGCTATATGGAAGAAGTTTGCAATGCCTTTGTTAAGGTTTGCAGAGGAGGTGACGGCGACAGACACTAGAGGGCAGTACTGTTCAACCATTTATTATATATATAGTCCAAATATATATAATAATAAAACAATACTAAATATACGAACTAAGGAAATGGAGTGTGACAAAATCTAAGAGTGTGTAAGGTGTAAGACTATGTGTAGTATTTAACTGGAACGTTTTTACCGTAAGTGTTGGAGGTGCGTGTTGAGAGGAGCGGGGCTGTCAGACAAGGGTGGTCCAGGGGCGGAAGCGTGGTCGAGAGGCAGGAGCGAGTCGTCGTAGTCCGGGGCGAGCGAGGAGTCGAGAAACCAGGAAGCACGGGGCAGGCAGGGAAGATCCGGGAGCACAAGACGCACAGCTTGACTCGGGGATGCACACAGGGAACTGCGGGGTGAGGGAGGACACGACAATCAACGCAGGGAAAGCACAGAGAGGACAGGTAGAGAGCATAAAGCGAGTTGCATCAAGCATCAGAAGAATAGCTTACTGAACACCAATTGAAGACTATATTCCGGCGCCGGCATGCCAAGATGTCCAGGCTTATGAAGGCAGCTCCTTCATTCCAGGCAGGTGTGATGATTGCCGGTAAGTGATTGCAGCTGGCGGCAGCTGCAGGGCGGAGACGCGCGCGGCGCGTCCCTGGATGTGCGCCACAGTCGTGGGCGTGTCCCGCGGTGCTTGCAGCGCGCAAGGATGAGGACGCATTCCAATGCACCCTGGCCGTGACAGCCTTCGAGCCCAGATCCTTGGTGGAGCTCATCGAACCACAAGGGTCTGGCGAGTGTCAGGTTATGTTTCCTGCCAGTCGGTTGAAATGTTCTTCTCTCTGCTGCTCATCCTAATAATTGTGGAAACGTGTGTGACGTGATATTAATTGTGCATGTGTTTGTCCAGTCAGCCCATACATCTTGGTAAAGGACGGATGCTGGCACAACAGCTTAGAAACATGTCGCGCTTGGAGAAAGATGCACCCTGTAGGAAGAACACCAGATAGCTGCGAGCACAAAGCGATTGAGTGAGTACAATATTAAACAAGCTGGATTGTTTTTGTGTGACCACCTAATGCAAACATGACTAGTTTGTGATCAACCCCCTAGCAAAATAAATCACTTCTCTTCATTTAGGCCAGAGGTGTGAAGAAAATCAAAGAATGCGGGGGGCCTTTTGATCTTTTTTTTTGTTTTGTTTTGTAAAGCAACCATATATGCTAAGAAGTCAGGTGTGACTGAAGAAAAAAACAACCTGTATCTCAGCCTCCCTGACTACTATAACATTTTGACTTTATTTTCCTAACATTGTCACCATCTTCTTTTTACAGAAATAGCAGCTCTCATCTACCCTGGGGCCTTGCCATCGAGGAGCTTTTTAACTAACTCGGCAACCTCAGCCCCAGAAATAGGAAAGTCCACACCAGTTTCCTGCAGGCATTGTTTCCTCATAAGAAGACATCTTGGTGGGATTGAGGAGGTCTTCAAAGTATTCCTCCACCTATCCATAAAATCCTGAGTCGAGGTCAGCAGCACACCATCCCCCAAATACACGGTGTTGACAGTGCACTGTTTCACCCTCCTGAGGTGGCGGATGGTGATCCAGAATCGCATCAAAGCAGTCCGGAAGTCGTTTTCAATGGCTTCCCCAAACTCCTCCCATGTCTGAGTTTTTGCCTACGCGACCGCCGAAGTTGCACCACTTGGCTTATCTTATCTGTGTACTGCCTTCGGAGTCCAACAAGCCAAACTGACCCAATAGGACTCCTTCCTCAGCTAGACGGCATCCCTCACTGCTGGTGTCCACCAGCGGGTTCTGGGGTTGCTGCCACGACAGGCTCCAACCACCTTGCAGCCACAGCTCCGATCGGCCGCATCGACAATAGTGGCATGGAACAAGGTCCATTTGGACTCAATGTCCAGCGCCTCCCTTGTGACATGTTCAAAGTTATTCCGGTGGTGGGAATTGAAACTCTCTCTGGCTAGAAACTCTGCCAAATGTTCCCAGCAGATCCTCACAATGCATTTGGGTCTGCCATGTCTGACCGGCATCCTCCCCCACCATCGTAGCCAACTAACCACCAGGTGGTGATCGGTGGGATGCTCCGCCCCCTCTTCACTTGAGTGTCCAAAACATGAGGCCGCAAATCCGATGATACAACCACAAAGTCGACCATCGAAATGCGGCTTTGGGTGTCCTGGCGCCAAGTGCACATATGGACACCCTTATGTTTGAACATGGTTTGGTATGGTATGGTCTTTATTGTCATTGCACAAGTACAACAAAACTTGGTTTTCATTAGATTAGACAAACAAACATTGTACAGGATCACAGAACAGGAACGCTGATGGGTCGCAACAAGCCACCCCGTAAAAGATGGGTAAAAGATAAATGCTGGGGGAAGATGAGTAAAAAAATACAATCTAGACTGGGCTCACAAGGGGGCCCAGTCTGGAAGCCAGGGAAACAATCCAAGTTGGAATGTTTTATATGCGAGTGAAAACAAAATTTGCTTTTCACTATAAATTGTCTATGACTGGTCCTCAAATCCATCCTGCAGGGCAGACGATCCAATATTATCCAAATCACAAAGTGTCCACCATTCTGCCCGCATCCTCCAATCATTTGTGGCAGCATTTGTCGACAAACCAGAGCAACACTTACTCCAATCAGCAGAATTCCTGTTGTCATAATTCCGAATAGGTGGATATCTACACGTCCATGACTGAAGATCCCTGTTCTCCCAAGAGTCCACTGTGTGTCCAGCAACAACCGCTCCGTCAAAACAGGCAGGTTCCCCCAAACCCAAGATCTTGTCAATTTCGTTGATAGGCAAGTTAATTAGTTCCATTGTTTAGATTTGGAGAGCAGTGCAAAAAGAGGCAACAAGAAAGTTAAAGGGGAACATTATCACAATTTCAGAATGGTTAAAACCATTAAAAATCAGTTCCCAGTGGCTTATTATATTTTTCCAAGTTTCTTTCAAAATTTTACCCATCACGCAATATCCCTAAAAAAAGCTTCAAAGTGCCTGATTTTAACCATCGTTATAAACACCCGTCCATTTTCCTGTGACGTTACATAGTGACGCCAACACAAACAAACATGGCGGAAAGAACAGCAAGCTATAGCGACATTAGCTCGGATTCAGACTCGGATTTCAGCGGCTTAAGCGATTCAACAGATTACGAATGTATTGAAACGGATGGTTGTAGTGTGGAGGCAGGTAGCGAAAACGAAATTGAAGAAGAAACTGAAGCTATTGAGCCATATCGGTTTGAACCGTATGCAAGCAATATTAATTTTGTATTTTGTATTATTAGGTCCATCAGTGCTAAATATTATAAACTTATCACTTTCCTCTGGCACTGTTCCCCTAGCATTCAAGAAAGCGGTTATTCATCCTCTGCTCAAAAGACCTAACCTTGATCCTGACCTCATGGTAAACTACCGACCGGTGTCCCACCTTCCCTTTATTTCGAAAATCCTCGAAAAAATTGTCGCACAGCAGCTAAATGAACACTTAGTGTCTAACAATCTCTGTGAACCTTTTCAATCCGGTTTCAGGGCAAATCACTCTACGGAGACAGCCCTCGCAAAAATGACTAATGATCTACTGCTAACGATGGATTCTGATGCGTCATCTATGTTGCTGCTTCTTGATCTTAGCGCTGCTTTCGATACCGTCGATCATAATATTTTATTAGAGCGTATCAAAACACGTATTGGTATGTCAGACTTAGCTTTGTCGTGGTTTAACTCTTATCTTACTGACAGGATGCAATGCGTCTCCCATAATAATGTGACCTCGGACAATGTTAAGGTAACGTGCGGAGTTCCTCAGGGTTCGGTTCTTGGCCCTGCACTCTTTAGTATTTACATGCTGCCGCTAGGCGACATCATACGCAAATACGGTGTTAGCTTTCATTGTTATGCTGATGACACCCAACTCTACATGCCCCTAAAGCTGACCAACACGCCGGATTGTAGTCAGCTGGAGGCGTGTCTTAATGAAATTAAACAATGGATGTCCGCTAACTTCTTGCAACTCAACGCCAAGAAAACGGAAATGCTGATTATCGGTCCTGCTAAACACCGACATTTATTTAATAATACCACCTTAACATTTGACAACCAAACAATTACACAAGGCGAATCAGTAAAGAATCTGGGTATTATCTTCGACCCAACTCTCTCGTTTGAATCACACATTAAGAGTGTTACTAAAACGGCCTTCTTTCATCTCCGTAATATCGCTAAAATTCGTTCTATTTTATCCACTAGCGACGCTGAGATCATTATTCATGCGTTCGTTACGTCTCGTCTCGACTACTGTAACGTATTATTTTCGGGTCTCCCTATGTCTAGCATTAAAAAATTACAGTTGGTACAAAATGCGGCTGCTAGACTTTTGACAAGAACAAGAAAGTTTGATCATATTACGCCTATACTGGCTCACCTGCGCTGGCTTCCTGTGCACTTAAGATGTGACTTTAAGGTTTTACTACTTACGTATAAAATACTACACGGTCTAGCTCCGTCCTATCTTGTCGATTGCATTGTACCATATGTCCCGGCAAGAAATCTGCGTTCAAAGAACTCCGGCTTATTAGTGATTCCCAGAGCCCAAAAAAAGTCTGCGGGCTATAGAGCGTTTTCTATTCGGGCTCCAGTACTATGGAATGCCCTCCCGGTAACAATTAGAGATGCTACCTCAGTAGAAGCATTTAAGTCCCATCTTAAAACTCATTTGTATACTCTAGCCTTTAAATAGCCCCCCTGTTAGACCAGTTGATCTGCCGTTTCTTTTCTTTTCTCCTCTGCTCCCCTTTTCCTTGAGGGGGGGGGGGGGGCACAGGTCCGGTGGCCATGGATGAAGTGCTGGCTGTCCAGAGTCGGGACCCGGGGTGGACCGCTCGCCTGTGCATCGGCTGGGAACATCTCTGCGCTGCTGACCCGTCTCCGCTCGGGATGGTGTCCTGCTGGCCCCACTATGGACTGGACTCTTACTATTATGTTGGATCCACTATGGACTGGACTCTCACAATATTATGTCAGACCCACTCGACATCCATTGCTTTCGGTCTCCCCTAGAGGGGGGGGGTTACCCACATATGCGGTCCTCTCCAAGGTTTCTCATAGTCATTCACATCGACGTCCCACTGGGGTGAGTTTTTCCTTGCCCGTATGTGGGCTTTGTACCGAGGATGTCGTTGTGGCTTGTGCAGCCCTTTGAGACACTTGTGATTTAGGGCTATATAAATAAACATTGATTGATTGATTGATTGATTGAAGCGAAACCGACGAAAACGTCACGACAGCCAGCGACACGGGAGAAAGCGAGGACGAATTTGGCAATCGCCTTCTAACCAACGATTGGTATGTGTTTGTTTGGCATTAAAGGAAACTAACAACTATGAACTAGGTTTACAGCATATGAAATACATTTGGCAACAACATGCACTTTGAGAGTGCAGACAGCCCAATTTTCATCAATTAATATAACATATTATATAAGTGTGCGGAACAAACGTCCAATTTCTTGCCACTTTCGCATCTTTGGGCCACTGGTGCAACTTGAATCCGTCCCTGTTCGTGTTGTTACACCCTCCGACAACACACCAACGAGGCATGATGTCTCCAAGGTATGGAAAACAGTCGAAAAAACGGAAAATAACAGAGCTGATTTGACTCTGTGTTTGAGAAAATGGCGGATTGCTTCCCGATGTGACGTCACAGAGAGCGAATATTAGAAAGGCGTTTAATTCGCCAAAATTCACCCATTTAGAGTTCGGAAATCGGTTAAAAAAATATATGGTCTTTTTTCTGCAACATCAAGGTATACAGGTAAAAGCCAGTAAATTAGAATATTTTGAAAAACTTGATTTATTTCAGTAATTGCATTCAAAAGGTGTAACTTGTACATTATATTTATTCATTGCACACAGACTGATGCATTCAAATGTTTATTTCATTTAATTTTGATGATTTGAAGTGGCAACAAATGAAAATCCAAAATTCCGTGTGTCACAAAATTAGAATATTACTTAAGGCTAATACAAAAAAGGGATTTTTAGAAATGTTGGCCAACTGAAAAGTATGAAAATGAAAAATATGAGCATGTACAATACTCAATACTTGGTTGGAGCTCCTTTTGCCTCAATTACTGCGTTAATGCGGCGTGGCATGGAGTCGATGAGTTTCTGGCACTGCTCAGGTGTTATGAGAGCCCAGGTTGCTCTGATAGTGGCCTTCAACTCTTCTGCGTTTTTGGGTCTGGCATTCTGCATCTTCCTTTTCACAATACCCCACAGATTTTCTATGGGGCTAAGGTCAGGGGAGTTGGCGGGCCAATTTAGAACAGAAATACCATGGTCCGTAAACCAGGCACGGGTAGATTTTGCGCTGTGTGCAGGCGCCAAGTCCTGTTGGAACTTGAAATCTCCATCTCCATAGAGCAGGTCAGCAGCAGGAAGCATGAAGTGCTCTAAAACTTGCTGGTAGACGGCTGCGTTGACCCTGGATCTCAGGAAACAGAGTGGACCGACACCAGCAGATGACATGGCACCCCAAACCATCACTGATGGTGGAAACTTTACACTAGACTTCAGGCAACGTGGATCCTCTCCTGTCTTCCTCCAGACTCTGGGACCTCGATTTCCAAAGGAAATGCAAAATTTGCATGGTTGGGTGATGGTTTGGGGTGCCATGTCATCTGCTGGTGTCGGTCCACTCTGTTTCCTGAGATCCAGGGTCAACGCAGCCGTCTACCAGCAAGTTTTAGAGAACTTCATGCTTCCTGCTGCCGACCTGCTCTATGGAGATGGAGATTTCAAGTTCCAACAGGACTTGGCGCCTGCACACAGCGCAAAATCTACCCGTGCCTGGTTTACGGACCATGGTATTTCTGTTCTAAATTGGCCCGCCAACTCCCCTGACCTTAGCCCCATAGAAAATCTGTGGGGTATTGTGAAAAGGAAGATGCAGAATGCCAGACCCAAAAACGCAGAAGAGTTGAAGGCCACTATCAGAGCAACCTGGGCTCTCATAACACCTGAGCAGTGCCAGAAACTCATCGACTCCATGCCACGCCGCATTAACGCAGTAATTGAGGCAAAAGGAGCTCCAACCAAGTATTGAGTATTGTACATGCTCATATTTTTCATTTTCATACTTTTCAGTTGGCCAACATTTCTAAAAATCCCTTTTTTGTATTAGCCTTAAGTAATATTCTAATTTTGTGACACACGGAATTTTGGATTTTCATTTGTTGCCACTTCAAATCATCAAAATTAAATGAAATAAACATTTGAATGCATCAGTCTGTGTGCAATGAATAAATATAATGTACAAGTTACACCTTTTGAATGCAATTACTGAAATAAATCAAGTTTTTCAAAATATTCTAATTTACTGGCTTTTACCTGTATATTGACGCTTACATAGGTCTGGTGATAATGTTCCCCTTTAAGTCAAGACAAGACAAAGAAGCAAGCAGGAGAGATAAGGGGAGAGGAAAGGGGAGCGTCCGCCCTTGATGAGTGCCATGGATAATCTGTGACGAGCACAAAAGTCCAATGACAAAACACCACTTGGGTTTAGATCCGGCCGGCCGTTTCCCCCAATTACTTCTCTCCAGGTTTCACTGTTGTTGCCAATGTGAGTGTTGAAGTCCCCCAGCAGAAGAAGGGAATCACCTGTGGGAGCACTTTCCAGTACTCTTTCAAGGGACTCCAAAAAGGGTAGGTTTTCTGGACAGATGTTTGGTGCGTAAGGCGGAGGGACGCTATCCTCTCGTCTACTGGGTTAAACTCTAACGTACAGACTCCAAGCCGCAGGGCAACAAGTGCCCCCGCCTGTCGGCTCTCACTGCTTGCAACGCCAGAGTGCAAGAGAGTCCAGCCCCTCTTGAGAGGACTGGTTCAGGAGCCATTGCTGTGCGTCGAAGTGAGTCCAACTTGATCGAGCCGTAACTTCTCCGTCTCCGCACCAGCTCAGACTCTATCAGAGTCACAAAGGTGTTGAGTAAAAAGTATTGCCTCAATGCCAACTGCGAGGGTGCAAAATCGCTGTTGGCAAAATATGAGAGCTCATTAACCAACAACTCATTGGTACCAACCCCTGTCAGGCAGCATAGGTGCACAGAGGAAGATCAAGTCATGTGAGGAGGAAGTTCCTTTATGTCAATTATCACATGTGTGTCCTTTGAGTAGTACTCTGTGTGCTGTACAATGAGGATTTTTTTTGTATTTCAATCTTGTATTTTTTATTTTTTTCTCTGCTTGTATGTTTTCTCTGTTTACGATGTAACAACATCATCTATTTAAAGGTACTGAATATAATTCCACATCCTGATTTGATGACTGCTGCTGTCACATTAAATGAGTCAAATAATTCCTGTAATTGTAGTGAACACTTCGTGATAATAAAAAACCCTTTTTTTTCCACTTTGTCATCTTTGTCACTGTTCTCCCTGCCAGTGTGACAGATGGAAAATGAGTAAGGCGCTTCGTCATTATGCCAGAAAAATAGTTCCTCTGTGTTAGTACCTACAGTAACAATGTTGCTAATACTTGTCTACCTTTTCCTTGCAGTAGAGTCAGTCATGCCGTACATCTACAAAGAACCTCCTAAAAAGGCGCTCTTGAAGATATTGGCACGAACTGCAAGCATGCGCCGCAATGCTCCATCCATCCATCCATTTTCTACCGCTTATTCCCTTTGGTGGTCGCGGGCAATGCTCCAGACGCAAGAAAATGCATTTTACAAGAAGTTTTTCTTTAATATACAGGTAAAAGCCAGTAAATTAGAATATTTTGAAAAACTTGATTTATTTCAGTAATTGCATTCAAAAGGTGTAACTCGTACATTATATTTATTCATTGCACACAGACTGATGCATTCAAATGTTTATTTCATTTAATTTTGATGATTTGAAGTGGCAACAAATGAAAATCCAAAATTCCTTGTGTCACAAAATTAGAATATTACTTAAGGCTAATACAAAAAAGGGATTTTTAGAAATGTTGGCCAACTGAAAAGTATGAAAATGAAAAATATGAGCATGTACAATACTCAATACTTGGTTGGAGCTCCTTTTGCCTCAATTACTGCGTTAATGCGGCGTGGCATGGAGTCTATGAGTTTCTGGCACTGCTCAGGTGTTATGAGAGCCCAGGTTGCTCTGATAGTGGCCTTCAACTCTTCTGCGTTTTTGGGTCTGGCATTCTGCATCTTCCTTTTCACAAAACCCCACAGATTTTCTATGGGGCTAAGGTCAGGGGAGTTGGCGGGCCAATTTAGAACAGAAATACCATGGTTCGTAAACCAGGCACGGGTAGATTTTGCGCTGTGTGCAGGCGCCAAGTCCTGTTGGAACTTGAAATCTCCATCTCCATAGAGCAGGTCAGCAGCAGGAAGCATGAAGTGCTCTAAAACTTGCTGGTAGACGGCTGCGTTGACCCTGGATCTCAGGAAACAGAGTGGACCGACACCAGCAGATGACATGGCACCCCAAACCATCACTGATGGTGGAAACTTTACACTAGACTTCAGGCAACGTGGATCCTGTGCCTCTCCTGTTTTCCTCCAGACTCTGGGACCTCGATTTCCAAAGGAAATGCAAAATTTGCATGGTTGGGTGATGGTTTGGGGTGCCATGTCATCTGCTGGTGTCGGTCCACTCTGTTTCCTGAGATCCAGGGTCAACACAGCCGTCTACCAGCAAGTTTTAGAGCACTTCATGCTTCCTGCTGCTGACCTGCTCTATGGAGATGGAGATTTCAAGTTCCAACAGGACTTGGCGCCTGCACACAGCGCAAAATCTACCCGTGCCTGGTTTACGGACCATGGTATTTCTGTTCTAAATCTGTTGCCACTTCAAATCATCAAAATTAAATGAAATAAACATTTGAATGCATCAGTCTGTGTGCAATGAATAAATATAATGTACAAGTTACACCTTTTGAATGCAATTACTGAAATAAATCAAGTTTTTCAAAATATTCTAATTTACTGGCTTTTACCTGTATATGAAAAAACAAACACCATTAAAATGACACCAAAGCACACACATTTAGTTTGTTTTAATAATCTCCTTAAATCCTCCAGCAGCTTTAAAATTATAAAATTATATTGCTAATTAGACAATATTTTTATATTTCACAGACCATATATGTTGACAAGCATACATAAGACAGGGTTGCAGAATGATCGCCCCCTTTCTCACAGCTATTTCTGCGCAACTGCCCGTTTGCGCATCCTTCCTTGACATACTAAATATTGACGCAAAACAATGGCCGCAGAACTATTTTTGATCTGATAAATCCCATCGCTGTGCTAATTAGTTATACTTGCATCATCCCCTCCCAGTAGCCTATTGTGGGTGATCTGAAGATCAATATATTTAGCACATTCATTAAGACAGACACGCTAAATGGATTGCGCTATTTATTTTGTTATTTTAAGAGACGTAATCCTCAGCGCACAGGCTTAGTAGATCAGTTTTGCGTGTACGATCAAGTTTGCACGTGTTTTAATACACGCAAACCTTTAGTGGATTAGGCCCTATATGAATTATTTGGTTTATACATATATCCATCCATGCATTTTTTTACCGCTTGTCCCTTTTGAGGTCGTGGGGGGTGCTGGAGCCTATCTCAGCTGCATTCGGGCGGAAGGCGGGGTACACCCTGGACAAGTCACCACCTCATCACAGGGCCATATATATATATATATATATATATATATATATATATATATATAGTTTTGACGGAGCAGAAACGTGTGAACTCGTTGGGAGTTTCCTCCTCTCCCAGCTCGCCAGCCTCAATCTGAACCTTGGTATTTACCGTGATGACGGACTGGCAGTGTGTCGCGCCTCGCCAAGGAGCAGCGAGAATACCAAGAAGCGCATATGCCAAATTTTCAAAGAGAACGGCCTACGGATCACGATTGAAGCCAACAAGCAAACCGTCAACTGCCTTGACGTCACTTTCAACCTGAGAAATAACAGCTACCAACCATTCACGAAACCAAACACAACACTCCAATACGTGCACCATGACAGCAACCACCCACCCACCACCACGAAAAGAATACCTACCGGAATTAATAAAAGGCTATCGATGCTGTCATCTAGCAAAGCTGAATTTGACCAAGAAACCCCCCGTACCAAAAAGCCCTTGATGAAAGCGGATACAATTTCACCCTCACCTATGAACCCACGCCAGGAAACCAACCGAAAAAGAACAGAAAACGAAACAACATCATCTGGTACAACCCCCCATACAGCAAAAACGTCTCAACTAACATTGGACACAAATTCCTCAATCTGATTGACAAACACTTTCCCAAAGACAACACCCTAAGAAAAGTATTCAACAAGAACAACATTAAATTGAGCTACAGCTGTATGAACAATATACGACAAATCATCTCAAACCACAACAAAACAATTGCAAATGAGCCGTCGGCCCCCGGACAGAGCGACTCCAAAACCAACAAAGGTTGCAACTGTCGAAAGAAACCTGATTGCCCTCTCAACGGGGGGTGCTTACAAACATCAGTTGTCTACCAATCTAAGGTAACACGCAAGGACATTAACACATCCGACACATATGTAGGATTAACCGAGGGAGAGTTCAAAACCAGATGGAACAATCACAAGGCTTCTTTCAGGAACCAAAACCTGCGGAATACCACAGAACTCAGCAAACACATTTGGGACCTCAAAGACAATAATGCTGAATATTCAATAACATGGCAAATTCTTGCATCCAGCACACCTTACAATAGTGGTAATAAAAGATGCAACCTATGCTTGAAAGAAAAACTGTTTATTATTTACCGTCCAGACCTGTCATCCCTCAACAAGCGCAGCGAAATTGTAACAACATGCCGCCATAGACGGAAACATCTCCTAGGTAACACATGAGCCAATCACCACGCCCCTAGGCCAGCCTGTACCCACCCACTCTGTGCCCTATATAAACCATGGTATGCGAATGCTCCCATTAAAATCTCCTGACGATTGAGGGTACCCCCCCTCATGAAACAGGCCTGTAGAGATGAAATAGTCTTGTGATTTTTTTCCCCACACATACATATATATGTATATATATATATATATATATATATATATATATACATACACATATGCTTTCATCTGCTTTTTGCAGATGATGTGGTCCTGATGGCTTCATCTGACCAGGATCTTCAGCTCTCACGGGATCAGTTTGCAGCCGAGTGTGAAGCAACTGGGATGAGAATCAGCATATATAAACATATACAGTATATACATATAACATGCCTCCATTGATCAAGTATGATAGGTATGAGGTTTAGCCAAGCACAAGCCCTTCTACTGCCCAGAACACATTACTTTAAGTTCAATACATTATACAGGTACTGGCAGACATTCTACTGTACACTTCTACAGACCCTTCATTGTGACCAAAATATATGTTGCCATCGCAACTCTCAAGTCCCAAAAAATACACTCACCAATATTAGAGAATATATATTTTCTCCAAACCGGTTTTATAGCTCGTTTTTATTTGTCTTAAAACATGGTTGCTATAAAGGAATCATCATATGTATTAAAGGTGGTTACCTGGCAATGGTGCACGATCGACTTGAACACCAGCATCATAACATATACGACTGGATTGAAATTTTGTCAAGGACGATAAATAACACGTCCAACACACCCAGCGATAAGGAAATTGAAAAGGTGGAGAAATCAATGCCAAATGGCAGAACTTTGTCCATTACACATTTCCCCAAGCTACAGAACGGGCTGAGGGTCAGAAACATGTTTCAAAAACAATTGCTGTTAAATGAACTTATAGTTAA
Source organism: Nerophis lumbriciformis (assembly GCF_033978685.3). NCBI lineage: Eukaryota > Metazoa > Chordata > Actinopteri > Syngnathiformes > Syngnathidae > Nerophis > Nerophis lumbriciformis. The sequence goes on from NC_084562.2 coordinate 35,906,224, forward strand.
CGCGTTATTATCGCGTCACCTTTGACAGCCCTAGTTGAAATAAATAACCCCAACAACTAACCCTAACCAAAACAAATCTCATATTTGAGTACTTCATCTTTGTACGATTAACATTTTCCAATTGCTAACCATAAAATGTTTTCCCCTTGGGAATTACACTTTTAAAAAGGCCATTCTGATGCATATACAGGTAAAAGCCAGTAAATTAGAATATTTTGAAAAACTTGATTTATTTCAGTAATTGCATTCAAAAGGTGTAACTTGTACATTATATTTATTCATTGCACACAGACTGATGCATTCAAATGTTTATTTCATTTAATTTTGATGATTTGAAGTGGCAACAAATGAAAATCCAGAATTCCGTGTGTCACAAAATTAGAATATTACTTAAGGCTAATACAAAAAAGGGATTTTTAGAAATGTTGGCCAACTGAAAAGTATGAAAATGAAAAATATGAGCATGTCCAATACTCAATACTTGGTTGGAGCTCCTTTTGCCTCAATTACTGCGTTAATGCGGCGTGGCATGGAGTCGATGAGTTTCTGGCACTGCTCAGGTGTTATGAGAGCCCAGGTTGCTCTGATAGTGGCCTTCAACTCTTCTGCGTTTTTGGGTCTGGCATTCTGCATCTTCCTTTTCACAATACCCCACAGATTTTCTATGGGGCTAAGGTCAGGGGAGTTGGCGGGCCAATTTAGAACAGAAATACCATGGTCTGTAAACCAGGCACGGGTAGATTTTGCGCTGTGTGCAGGCGCCAAGTCCTGTTGGAACTTGAAATCTCCATCTCCATAGAGCAGGTCAGCAGCAGGAAGCATGAAGTGCTCTAAAACTTGCTGGTAGACGGCTGCGTTGACCCTGGATCTCAGGAAACAGAGTGGACCGACACCAGCAGATGACATGGCACCCCAAACCATCACCCAACCATGCAAATTTTGCATTTCCTTTGGAAATCGAGGTCCCAGAGTCTGGAGGAAGACAGGAGAGGCACAGGATCCACGTTGCCTGAAGTCTAGTGTAAAGTTTCCACCATCAGTGATGGTTTGGGGTGCCATCCGCCACGCCGCATTAACGCAGTAATTGAGGCAAAAGGAGCTCCAACCAAGTATTGAGTATTGTACATGCTCATATTTTTCATTTTCATACTTTTCAGTTGGCCAACATTTCTAAAAATCCCTTTTTTGTATTAGCCTTAAGTAATATTCTAATTTTGTGACACACGGAATTTTGGATTTTCATTTGTTGCCACTTCAAATCATCAAAATTAAATGAAATAAACATTTGAATGCATCAGTCTGTGTTCAATGAATAAATATAATGTACAAGTTACACCTTTTGAATGCAATTACTGAAATAAATCAAGTTTTTCAAAATATTCTAATTTACTGGCTTTTACCTGTATGTAGGTAGATACTGTAGATAGTTTGTGGTAGTTAAAAGAGGAACCTTTACCGTAATGAATAGTTGTACGATTGCTCATTAATTATTTGTTTCTCACGAAACACTTCAAGTCGATAATTAAAATGCTTTTCCAGAATTTTTGAGAATTGAGGCAAAAGAGGAATTCGAGGTCGTGCGGGGTGCTGGAACCTATTTTAGCTGCATTTGGGCGGAAGGCGGGGTGCACCCTGGACAAGTCGCCACCTCATCACAGGTTTTACAATATTCAGTATAACTTTTTTAACCAATGTCATGTTTATATCACGACAGTCAGTGGAGGACTTACGTTTACACTTCCGCACAATGTTTGTCACTTCCTGTTCATTTGTAGCTCAGAGGAAGAATGACAAAGAATTCTGTTCAAAAGTTGATTTTGCAACTCCACTGTCTGGGATATAAACAGCCAGTTTCGGGCCAACATTTACAAAAAAGCTGTTGAACGTATTCACTACATTACTCATATTATAATCTTCACCATTATCATCAATAAAGCAATCAGGGGTATGTCAACTTTGAAGATCCTTGTTTGATTAGACTATTCAAAAAATCCCAAGTTGTTTTTATATAGTTTTTTTTTATTTTCATGTAGTTTTTTTAATGACATAACCATTTGCTTATTCGTATAATATCAGTTAATTTATTTTTGTACTTCTTATATCTTTGTTCCACTTCTTTTGTTTTTATTTTGATAAACAGTTTGTAGAGATTGTTTTTCTTTTTACAGGCATTCATTATTCCTTTCGTAAGCCAATTACTTTTTTAATGTTTTTTGTTTATAAAATATTATATCACAAGGCAGTGTTTATTATGCAGGGAAGTTAAGATATCTAAAAAATTACAATAAGCACTGTCCACATTTGGTTCTCTGTAAACTGAAGTCCAATCCTGGAAAAATAAACTATTGTTTAGGGCAGTGGTCCCCAACCACCGGTCCGGGGACCGGTACCGGTCCGTGAGGCATTTGCTACCGGGCCGCAGAGAAACATGAAACAACTTTTACAATAGAATAGAAAAGAATAGAATAGAAAGTACTTTATTGATCCCTGGGGGGAATTCAGCACCACAGTTCGCTTACAATAGACAATAAACACTTAGGTATTTTTACATGTGAATAATATAAATACAGTCTATTATACAGCATTATTCACATGTGAATAATATAAATACAGTCCAAATACAGTCTATTATACAGCATTATTCAAATGTGACTAATATAAATACAGTCTAAATACAGTCTATTATACAGCATTATTCACAAGTGAATAACATAAATACAGTCAAAAAGGAACATATACACTATACAGTCTGATGGCTGTCGGTATGAAGGACCTCCTGTGTCGTTCCGTGTTGCATTTTGGGAGTCTGAGCCTTCCACTGAACGTGCTCATTCTCTCCAAAAGGTCCGAGTGTAGTGGGTGGGAGGTGTTGTCCATAATGGCTAGGAGCTTTGCTAGACTTCTCCTCTCTGACACCACCGCCAGAGAGTCTAGCTCCACTCCCACCACGTTACTGGTCTTCTCTACCAACTTGTCCAAGTCTGTTTGCGTCCCTCGCTCTCAGCCCGCTGCCGCAGCAGGCCACGGTGTACAAGAAAGCGCCCAACACCACCGTCTCGTAGAACATCTTCAACATCTTTGCACAGACGTTGAAGGATCCTAGCCTCCTGAGGAAGAAGAGGCGGCTCGGACCATTCTTGTAGAGTGCCTCAGCGTGTTTTGACCCATTCAGCTTGTTGTCGATGTGTACTCCCAGGTATTTAGAATCCTCAACTATGTCCGCATCGACCCCCCTGATGGAAACAGGGGTCGCCGGAGTACTCCTCCTCCTTCCCAGGTCCACAACCAGCTCCTTGGTCTTCGTCACATTGAGCTGGAGGTGGTTCTTTCCACACCATGTGACAAAGTCCTCCACCAGTGCCCTGTATTCCTCATCATCACCATCCTCAATACACCTCACTATCGCAGTCATCAGAAAACTTCTGAAGGTGGCAGGACTGCATTCTAATGCGTATGAAAAAGTGCAATATATTTATATGTACAGTAATCTATTTATTTATATCTGCACATCATTGCTCTTTTATCCTGCACTACAACGAGCTAATGCAACAAAATGTCCTTCTTATCAGTACTGTAAAGCAGTGGTCCCCAACCACCGGTCTGGGGACTGGTACCGGCCCGTGACGCATTTGCTACCGGGCCGCAGAGAAACATTAAATAATTTATAAACTGCATTTTCTCCGACTTAACTTTCGCCTGTCCCACTCGACACACCAATAAGCTTGTTTATAGATGTACAATAGAGATGCGCGGATAGGCAATTTATTTCATCCGCAACCGCGTCAGAAAGTCGTCAACCATCCGCCATCCACCCGATGTAACGTTTGATCAGAACTGCACCCGCCCGCCATCCGCCCGTTGTTATATATCTAATATTAATTAAAAAAAAAAAAAAAAGGGTGAAAACTATGCGAATTGCACCTTGTGCAGACAAGATTTTTCGATCGGACACGGAGGAATTAGCGATGTAAAAGACCACGTTGGGACAAAAAAACACAAGTCTAATGCCGTTGCTAGCGATACAAGTGGAAAACTTTCAACGTTTTTCGTCGCCCAAACAGATTCTTTGGATGTGATAAATGCCGAAGTTTTATTTACGGAGGCAATAATTGAGCATGGACTTCCAATCGCACTGGCTGATCACATGGGACAGTTAATAATGTAATGCAACCTTTAAAAATCATTACGCGGTGATCGCGATCCCAAAAATAAACTTTTCTTGCATGATAATGTCCAGAAAAATTTGCTTTATATTACTATAGAGTCCTTTTAACGAATGAGTTTGATGGTTTATCACAAACCTTAAATGAAATTCCATGGCCACCGTCCTGCTCTCTATATCAACCAGGGTGAGCCCCACCCCTTTCGTGAGCGCACTGCGAAAGCGGACGAGGCGGGGTGTCGGTGCGGTGGGCGCGGTAGTGACCCTGGACGTGCGTCGGGCCCTTCTCGCGGATCGCCTCAGCTACGGCTCCCGGTGGGGCCCTCTCGGGGGAAGGGGCCTCGGTCCCGGACCCCGGCGAGGCGTCCCTTCTCCGCTCCGTAAAAGTGTCCATCTCTTTTCTTTTTTTTTCTTCTGTTGTGGCATATGCAGCAGGTGCCTGCTCGTTTTTCGTATGTGGGTAACAACATTTAACTATGTATATATATTTCCGAATTGGTTTAACTGCCACCCGCAAAAAAAATAAAAAAATTAAAAAAATATCTAATTAATCCGCCCGACCCGACCCGCGAGCGGATAAAATCTTATTGTTTTTAATTTCATCCGCCCGATCCGCGGATAATCCGCGGACTCCGCGGTTGTGTCCGCAAACCGCGCATCTCTAATGTACAATAACACCCCTCATAGGAAATTGCCATTTGTTATAGCTTTGTGACATGATACAATGCACATTAATCAACATCAGAATCAGAATCAGAATCAGCTTTATTGTCATTACGCAAGGTAACGAGATTGAGGCCATTCCATACAGTGCGATGTGTGCATGCTAGAAAAACAATGTGCAAATATATAAAAATTTAAAAAATGTAGAAGTGCAATGAATATGGTGTGAAATGAATATATACATGAAAAAACAAAACAAAAACAGGGTTGTTGGTGGAATCAAATCAAATCAACTTTATTTATAGAATGGGTTATTGCACCGAAGAGAAGGCAGTTATGAGGGACAATGGGGCATTCCGTTCAGGATGGTTATGGCCCTGGGGAAGAAGCTGTTCTTTAGCCTGTTTGTTTTGGTTTTAATGCACCTGTAGCGCTTCCCAGAGGGCAGCAGGTGGAACAGGTCAGAGCCAGGGTGGGTGCTGTCTTTGATGATGGCACTGGCTCTGTTGAGGCAGCGGGAGGTGTAGATGTCCGTCAGAGAGGGGAGAGGGCGGCCGATGATCTTCTGAGCCGTCTTGACCACTCTTTGCAGCCTCTCCCTGTCTGCTGCAGTGCAGCTGCCGTACCATACCGTAATACAGTAGGTCAGCAGGCTCTCGATGGACGAGCGGTAGAAGGTCAGCAGCAGGTCAGGCTTCAGGTTGTACTTCCCGAGGACTCTAAGGAAGTGTAGCCGCTGCTGAGCCTTCTTGATGATTGATGTGGTGTTGACTGTCCAGGAGAAGTCATTAGAGATGTGGACTCCAAGGTACCTGAAGGTGTGGACCCTCTCTACACGTTCGCCGTTGATGTAGAGGGGGGCAGGGTCGGTGCTGCTCCTCCTGAAGTCGACGATGATCTCTCTGGTCTTGCTGGTGTTGAGAGCGAGGTTGTTCTCCGAAGACCAGGCCGTCAGCTTCAGGACCTCCTCTCTGTAGGCAGCCTCGTCACCCCTGGAGATGAGCCCGACCACTGTGGTATCGTCGGCGAACTTGACGGTAAGGTTGTCACTATAAAATATAAAAGTGACATATTGTAGCCAAAGGCTGATTTCCATCTGCATCTCATTGCAAAGAAACAAGCCCAGGGCTCCCACTAATTCAGTGTTATAGTGAGTCGTATTTTTCATTCATTTTTTTGCTGTATTTTTTATCTGGCACAAGTGTAAAGCCGGTCCCTGGAAATAATCCCTACATTAAACCGGTCTGTGGTGCAAAAAAGGTTGGGGACCACTGGTTTAGGGCACTATCTGTTTGTGAATGTGTGGCCTTAAAAGATGTTTCACTTCATTAGGGCAGGTTTCTTCAGTTCGTGCTCACAAACTAGATAGGACAGCTCTAGTCTGAGAGGATGATGCTTGATCCAATCAATCAAAATGTTTACCCGCTTCTTTATTTTCTCCTTTTCAACAGTCAATTGCAGTTAGTGCCTTTGTTTCCGCTGCAACGATTGAGGGTTGAAAGTGTCCACCACTGCACACTCACCATTGTTGAATGTAACATCTGGATACTGACGCTGTACTGCATTTACACATACTTCAAAGTGTAAGTCCAATTAAAATGCAAATAACTGAAGTTGGAAACTGACATCCATTAAGTACACTGAGACAGATTTACAGTCACCAGCAGTAAAATGGTGGAGTGGTCGACCTGATGGTTGTGGGTTCATTCATCAGTCTTTAGTCAGTGAATGAGGTGATGGCTTTGAAGAAGAAAAAAAAAAGCCCATTTACCATTCAATTACCATACATGCAACTATTTCTCTCCAGTACTCTTTCTGACATCTCCTTACCGGAGGCTATGTAAACAGAAGTAACATCTTCCACCATTCATTCTTCTTTGAAAGTCAAAAATGAGAAGTTCTATCTGTTACCAAGAATAAAAGCGGATGGTTATAATTCAGCAAAGACAGGAAGTAGGCTGCTTGCGTTTTACATATAATTCTAATATGTGAGAACCAACCCCACTTGTAATACCAACATGATCTGGAGTAGAGATGCGCGGATAGGCAAATATTTCATCCGCAACCGCATCAGAAAGTCGTCAACCATCCGCAATCCACCCGATCTAACATTTGATCAGAACTGCATCCGCCCGCCATCCGCCCGGTATATCTAATATAGACGATGCAAGGCATTAGTGAGGCACCTGCCAACTACTCCGGTTTTCCCGTAATTCGTACGGTTTTCATCAACCTATTCCGGGTTACGGGTGCAGTGATAAAAAATACGTTTTTTCTTTAATTAAAAAAAAAAAAGGGTGAAAACTACGCGAATTGCACCTTGTGCAGACAAGATTTTTCGATCGGACACGGAGGAATTAGCGATGTAAAAGACCACGTTGGGACAAAAAAACACAAGTCTAATGCCGTTGCTAGCGATACAAGTGGAAAACTTTCAACGTTTTTCGTCGCCCAAACAGATTCTTTGGATGTGATAAATGCCGAAGTTTTATTTACGGAGGCAATAATTGAGCATGGACTTCCAATCGCACTGGCTGATCACATGGGACAGTTACATGTTTGCAATGCAACCTTTAAAAATCATTACGCGGTGATCGCGGTCCCAAAAATAAACTTTTCTTGCATGATAATGTCCAGAAAAATTCGCTTTATATTACTATAGAGTCCTTTTAACGAATGAGTTTGATGGTTTATCACAAACCTTAAATGAAAGAAGTCCTTTCTTCTCCTGCACCTGCATGCACTTTGGCCTTGCTTCCTGTGTGGTGCGCAATCCTGTCGGCTGTATTTCACAGCACGACATACTGTTAAAAGTGTTTATACTATTTATGCTTTCAAGTCCAAGTTGAAGAAATCTTGTTAAATGTTGACAGCATAACTACCAAAATACAGAAGTATGTCCTTAATATTTTTGCAGTGCTATTTCTGTTGAAAAGTTCAAATGATTACATTAGAGATGTGATGTGCCACTTTTCAAAGTGTCCGATGGCTTAAATTAATTTTCATTAATTTTTCATATTTTGAATTCTTTTGAAAGGCTTACAAAAAAACTACATTTGATTGTAATTCCATGCTATTGACAGGACTATTAATTTTAATGAAGTTAGCTTACCATGTTTACAGTATGATAATTGTGATAGAAATGTGAATTTCGGGGGGGTGGCGGGCAGGTAAGCTGCTTACCTGCTGCGCGTGACGCCGGCCGCGGCGAAGGCGGACGAGGCGGGGTGTCGGTGCGGTGGGCGCGGTAGTGACCCTGGACATGCGTCGGGCCCTTCTCGCGGATCGCCTCAGCTACGGCTCCCGGTGGGGCCCTCTCGGGGGAAGGGGCCTCGGTCCCGGACACCGGCGAGGCGTCCCTTCTCCGCTCCGTAAAAGTGTCCATCTCTTTTCTTTTTTTTTCTTCTGTTGTGGCATATGCAGCAGGTGCCTGCTCGTTTTTCGTATGTGGGTAACAACATTTAACTATGTGTATATATTTCCGAATTGGTTTAACTGCCACCCGCAAAAAAAAAAAAAAAAAAAAAAAAAAATCTAATTAATCCGCCCGACCCGACCCGCGAGCGGATAAAATCTTATTGTTTTTAATTTCATCCGCCCGATCCACGGATAATCCGCGGACTCCGCGGTTGTGTCCGCAAACCGCGCATCTCTAATGTACAATAACACCCCTCATAGGAAATTGCCATTTGTTATAGCTTTGTGACATGATACAATGCACATTAATCAACATCAGAATCAGAATCAGAATCAGCTTTATTGTCATTACGCAAGGTAACGAGATTGAGGCCATTCCATACAGTGCGATGTGTGCATGCTAGAAAAACAATGTGCAAATATATAAAAATTTAAAAAATGTAGAAGTGCAATGAATATGGTGTGAAATGAATATATACATGAAAAAACAAAACAAAAACAGGGTTGTTGGTGGAATGGGTTATTGCACCGAAGAGAAGGCAGTTATGAGGGACAATGGGGCATTCCGTTCAGGATGGTTATGGCCCTGGGGAAGAAGCTGTTCTTTAGCCTGTTTGTTTTGGTTTTAATGCACCTGTAGCGCTTCCCAGAGGGCAGCAGGTGGAACAGGTCAGAGCCAGGGTGGGTGCTGTCTTTGATGATGGCACTGGCTCTGTTGAGGCAGCGGGAGGTGTAGATGTCCGTCAGAGAGGGGAGAGGGCGGCCGATGATCTTCTGAGCCGTCTTGACCACTCTTTGCAGCCTCTCCCTGTCTGCTGCAGTGCAGCTGCCGTACCATACCGTAATACAGTAGGTCAGCAGGCTCTCGATGGACGAGCGGTAGAAGGTCAGCAGCAGGTCAGGCTTCAGGTTGTACTTCCCGAGGACTCTAAGGAAGTGTAGCCGCTGCTGAGCCTTCTTGATGATTGATGTGGTGTTGACTGTCCAGGAGAAGTCATTAGAGATGTGGACTCCAAGGTACCTGAAGGTGTGGACCCTCTCTACACGTTCGCCGTTGATGTAGAGGGGGGCAGGGTCGGTGCTGCTCCTCCTGAAGTCGACGATGATCTCTCTGGTCTTGCTGGTGTTGAGAGCGAGGTTGTTCTCCGAAGACCAGGCCGTCAGCTTCAGGACCTCCTCTCTGTAGGCAGCCTCGTCACCCCTGGAGATGAGCCCGACCACTGTGGTATCGTCGGCGAACTTGACGGTAAGGTTGTCACTATAAAATATAAAAGTGACATATTGTAGCCAAAGGCTGATTTCCATCTGCATCTCATTGCAAAGAAACAAGCCCAGGGCTCCCACTAATTCAGTGTTATAGTGAGTCGTATTTTTCATTCATTTTTTTGCTGTATTTTTTATCTGGCACAAGTGTAAAGCCGGTCCCTGGAAATAATCCCTACATTAAACCGGTCTGTGGTGCAAAAAAGGTTGGGGACCACTGGTTTAGGGCACTATCTGTTTGTGAATGTGTGGCCTTAAAAGATGTTTCACTTCATTAGGGCAGGTTTCTTCAGTTCGTGCTCACAAACTAGATAGGACAGCTCTAGTCTGAGAGGATGATGCTTGATCCAATCAATCAAAATGTTTACCCGCTTCTTTATTTTCTCCTTTTCAACATAGTGCCTTCGTTTCCGCTGCAACGATTGAGGGTTGAAAGTGTCCACCACTGCACACTCACCATTGTTGAATGTAACATCTGGATACTGACGCTGTACTGCATTTACACATACTTCAAAGTGTAAGTCCAATTAAAATGCAAATAACTGAAGTTGGAAACTGACATCCATTAAGTACACTGAGACAGATTTACAGTCACCAGCAGTAAAATGGTGGAGTGGTCGATCTGGTGGTTGTGGGTTCATTCATCAGTCTTTAGTCAGTGAATGAGGTGATGGCTTTGAAGAAAAAAAAAAAAGCCCATTTACCATTCAATTACCATACATGCAACTATTTCTCTCCAGTACTCTTTCTGACATCTCCTTACCGGAGGCTATGTAAACAGAAGTAACATCTTCCACCATTCATTCTTCTTTGAAAGTCAAAAATGAGAAGTTCTATCTGTTACCGAGAATAAAAGCGGATGGTTATAATTCAGCAAAGACAGGAAGTAGGCTGCTTGCATTTGACATATAATTCTAATATGTGAGAACCAACCCCACTTGTAATACCAACATGATCTGGAGTAGAGATGCGCGGATAGGCAAATATTTCATCCGCAACCGCATCAGAAAGTCGTCAACCATCCGCAATCCACCCGATGTAACATTTGATCAGAACTGCATCCGCCCGCCATCCGCCCGGTATATCTAATATAGACGATGCAAGGCATTAGTGAGGCACCTGCCAACTACTCCGGTTTTCCCGTAATTCGTACGGTTTTCATCAACCTATTCCGGGTTACGGGTGCAGTGATAAAAAATACGTTTTTTCTTTAATTTAAAAAAAAAAGGGTGAAAACTACGCGAATTGCACCTTGTGCAGACAAGATTTTTCGATCGGACACGGAGGAATTAGCGATGTAAAAGACCACGTTGGGACAAAAAAACACAAGTCTAATGCCGTTGCTAGCGATACAAGTGGAAAACTTTCAACGTTTTTCGTCGCCCAAACAGATTCTTTGGATGTGATAAATGCCGAAGTTTTATTTACGGAGGCAATAATTGAGCATGGACTTCCAATCGCACTGGCTGATCACATGGGACAGTTACATGTTTGTAATGCAACCTTTAAAAATCATTACGCGGTGATCGCGGTCCCAAAAATAAACTTTTCTTGCATGATAATGTCCAGAAAAATTTGCTTTATATTACTATAGAGTCCTTTTAACGAATGAGTTTGATGGTTTATCACAAACCTTAAATGAAAGAAGTCCTTTCTTCTCCTGCACCTGCATGCACTTTGGCCTTGCTTCCTGTGTGGTGCGCAATCCTGTCGGCTGTATTTCACAGCACGACATACTGTTAAAAGTGTTTATACTATTTATGCTTTCAAGTCCAAGTTGAAGAAATCTTGTTAAATGTTGACAGCATAACTACCAAAATACAGAAGTATGTCCTTAATATTTTTGCAGTGCTATTTCTGTTGAAAAGTTCAAATGATTACATTAGAGATGTGATGTGCCACTTTTCAAAGTGTCTGATGGCTTAAATTAATTTTCATTAATTTTTCATATTTTGAATTCTTTTGAAAGGCTTACAAAAAAACTACATTTGAATTGTAATTCCATGCTATTGACAGGACTATTAATTTTAATGAAGTTAGCTTACCATGTTTACAGTATGATAATTGTGATAGAAATGTGAATTTCGGGGGGTGGCGGGCAGGTAAGCTGCTTACCTGCTGCGCGTGACGCCGGCCGCGGCGAAGGCGGACGAGGCGGGGTGTCGGTGCGGTGGGCGCGGTAGTGACCCTGGACATGCGTCGGGCCCTTCTCGCGGATCGCCTCAGCTACGGCTCCCGGTGGGGCCCTCTCGGGGGAAGGGGCCTCGGTCCCGGACACCGGCGAGGCGTCCCTTCTCCGCTCCGTAAAAGTGTCCATCTCTTTTCTTTTTTTTTCTTCTGTTGTGGCATATGCAGCAGGTGCCTGCTCGTTTTTCGTATGTGGGTAACAACATTTAACTATGTGTATATATTTCCGAATTGGTTTAACTGCCACCCGCAAAAAAAAAATAAATAAAAAAAAAAAATCTAATTGATCCGCCCGACCCGACCCGCACGCGGATAAAATCTAATTTTTTTAAATTTCATCCGCCCGATCCGCGGATAATCCGCGGACTCCGCGGTTGTGTCCGCAAACCGCGCATCTCTAATCTGGAGATATGTTTGATTTGTTTGCCAATCAACATTTTTCAAGATCTCGCCTTGTGTCAGCTTGTTTATTGACGCTGCTTCCGGAAGCTGTCAGACTCAGACATGATGTGTGTCAAAACAATTTGAACCCCCTCCAATAGTCAGAAGGCTTTTTTTAAATGTGATACTGTACGGCCAGAAGATTTCATACCAGGCGCAGCTAAGTTAAACAGGGATTCGTTTGAGAACTGGATTAAGGTAACTTTTACTGAAATCAGTCAAAAATAAATGTTCTTATGTGAATTGATTGATTGATTGAGACTTTTATTAGTAGGTTGCACAGTGAAGTACATATTCCGTACAATTGACCACTAAATGGTAACACCCGAATAAGTTTTTCAGTCGGGGTCCACTTAAATTGATTCATGATACAGATATATACTATCATCATAATACAGTCATCACAAGAGACTTCAACATTGACCTCTTGAACCCTAACAAGAAAAAGACCATTGATTGCTTTATTGATTCAATGTATCATGATTTTGATAATAATACCACAAGTGGTCTGCTATTAACCGACATCAGCAACTGCCAGTTTTGCACAATCTATGATGGAAACAACAAGAAGAGGAACACTGATGACAAAAAAGACATTTCGAATACTGTGAAATGAACAAGTATGACAGCTTTCAAAAATTATCTAAGATCAAAGTTCGGAAAATACGCATTTCTTTCAATATGCATCATAACAAAAAGGGTAATACTAAAAAAATGGATATATGTTGGTAGTCCAATTCATACTGACTGGTATACACAAGCTATGGAAATTATATCAATAGAAAAAAATGCATTAAGTTTAGATAATAATGAGTCATATATTGGAATATGGGATCCATTATTTACATTTGTTTTAACTATTAAATGAACCTAAAATATGACTTATTTTATATTTGTGGAAAATATTGGACACAATGTGTTGTGAAGTTTATGAGATGTGATGCAAGTGTAAGCCACTGTGACACTATTGTTTTTTTTGTTTTTTTTAATATATAAATGGCTGTGATGATAATGTTAATCAGATACTTATAATCACTGTTATGTTGGAATTCTTATTAATACTGTTGTTGATATTATTAATTTTTGTTTGACTACTTGTTTTGTGTCATGTTTGTGTGTCCTCTCAATTGCTCTGTGCTATTCTGAATGTTGCTGGGCTGGGTTTGGTTTTGGAATTGGAATTGTATTATATATGGTATTATTGTGTGTTCTTTTGATTGATTGATTAATAAAACAAATTAAATTAAATTAAATTAAATTAAAAAATAAATAAATACAAAGTTGTGACAATATATACAGTGAAAATGATGTGGATGATGCATTTGGTAATGTTTTAAATACTTTCTGAGGCTTTATGACAAACACAGTCCATTGCAACAACTTGGTAAGAAGCAAAACAAGAAGAACAATCAATCATGGATGACAAAGGAACCGAACAATTATTGCAACAAGAAAAATACCTTATATAGAACATTATAACCCAAAGGTCTACAGCAGAGGTGGGACCAAGTCATTGTTTTGCAAGTCACAAGTAAGTCTCAAGTCTTTGCCCTCAAGTCCGAGTCAAGTCCCGAGTCAAGACAGGCAAGCCCCGAGTCAAGTCCAAAGTCAAGAATGGAAAGTCTCAAGTCAAGTCCTAAGTCCTGCATTTTGAGTTTCAAGTCCTTTTAACCACAGACTAATATATTAACACAGATTGTGTATGCTTTTCAAACGCTGTATTTATTTATTAAAACAAGTGCATTTTAAATTGCAGGAAAGAAAATTGTGCTGACATTGCACTTTATAATAGCACTATTAACCAGTCATTTTAAACATTAACTCATTCCTTTACAGAACAAACACGTTGAAAAATAAAGTGCAAATGTACTTATTTGTACAAAAGTGTTAACATTGAAAAAAAATGACATATACGTGAACATAACAAAAAAGTTGTACTTTTTATATGTCAGGGCCCTATGCTGCATTGCATTTGCAAAAGACCAAATTAGCCAAGAGTCTGTCAGTCATTTGTGCACGATGGGGGCGTAGTATGATGCCACCATGGCTGAAAACTCGCTCCACTGGAGCACTGGAGGCAGGCACTGCCAAGACTCTCATGGCCACTCGGAACAGTGAAGGAAGAGTCTTCATGTTCAATGCCCAGAACAAAAGGGGGGAGAGAGTTGTTTTGGGTTGGTGCACTACTTGTAAGTGTATCTTGTGTTTTTTATGTTGATTTAATTAAAAAAAGAAAAGAAAAAAAAAAATATTTCTTGTGCGGCCCGATACCAATCGATCCACGGACCAGTATCGGGCCGCGGCCCGGTGGTTGGGGACCACTGAGGTAAACAACCAACAGTATGTCAGAAAGCTAGCTAAAACGGTACACATATTCATAATATAGTATACATTTTAACTGACCTTTATTTTACTATTTTTGTCTTTTTTTTAGGTGGCTAAAATACGCGGTGCTGCTGACCGCCGTCTAACGTTACGTGTGATATATTGACTAACGTAACCCTGCTTAAAAAAAAATCACTGAACAAAAAGTATGAATAAGGTAGTGAACTGCAACAGATTCCCGTGTTTGCAATAACGTTATAACGTTAGCAGTGAGTTTACAGCCTCACTGATTTAACTACACAGCAAATAAAAGTCACGTTACTTAGCCAATAAACGTTATCTTACATTCAAAACTTACCGTTCTTTGTGCAACTTCAAATGCCGGACGAAGTTGGAAGTTGTTGCCTCTCCATCAGTAATTTTCGAACCGCATGTGTTGCATACTGCAAACCGTTTTGTGTTGACCACCTCGTAATTTTTATACCCAAACAAAATTATTTTAGGTATCATTTTTTGTTCACTGGCGTGTGGTTTGGACATGTCTTCTTCGTTGGTTGTCCTGCAATTTGATTGGATGAATGCTGTGTGATGAAAACAAAGTAGATCTAATTTGATTGGCTGTTGTACTGAGACCACACCAGCTGACACACGCAACGCTGATAGACAAGTACACAATGAAAAATACGGAGCGCTCCCGAATAACTTTTTCATCTTTGGGTTTTGGGGAAAGTAGCAAGTCATGTCAAGTCATGTCAATTCAAAAGGCTCAAGTCCAAGTGAAGTCACAAGTCATTGATGTTAAAGTCTAAGTCGAGTTGCAAGTCTTTTTACATTTTGTCAAGTCGAGTCTAAAGTCATCAAATTCATGACTCGAGTCTGACTCGAGTCCAAGTCATGTGACTCGAGTCCACACCTCTGGTCTACAGAGGCAGAAAACAAGTACAAAACGTATAAAAACAAGCTATTAGCATACCATGAAAATGAAGAAAATAATAACAGTCAAATATTAGACAGGAACAAAAACAATATGAGAGCTATATGGGACATCCTCCATCCATCCATCCATTTACTACCGCTTATTCCCTTCGGGGTCGCGGGGGGCGCTGGAGCCTATCTCAGCTACAAGCGGGCGGAAGGCGGGGTACACCCTGGACAAGTAGCCACCTCATCGCAGGGCCAACACAGATAGACAGACAACATTCACACTCACATTCACACACTAGATAGCATAATTAAAAATGGTGCTAAAAAGTATTCCCCTCAATAATTCTCAGATGAAAATGTAAAAAATTATTAATTAATTTGTACAACACACTGTACAACACTTAAAACCTTTAGCATATAAGTATGTGGAATTAAATTATGAAATGGATTTGGCAAAGAAGTAAACAATGGGTACTAATATGATGCAGTTTAAAAAATGGTGTTCACAAAGAATCTTGATAAACATCCTGAACCCTATCAACAAAATAGACTCTCTTATCTAGCTCATAATGTGAACCATAAACGTTAATTATTGTTTGATTACGTGTTTGATCATTATTTACTTACTCATTGTGTATGGACCCATTACCTCCCTGCTTGGCACTCAGCATCAAGGGTTAGAATTGGGGGTTAAATCACCAAAAATGATTCTCGGGCGCGGCCACCGCTGCTGCTCACTGCGCCCCTCACCTCTCAGGGGGTGATCAAGGGTGATGGGTCAAATGCAGAGAATAATTTCGCCACACCTAGTGTGTGTGTGTGTGTGTGTGACAATCATTGGTACTTTAACTTAATTAATTTATGTATTTATTCGCTGTTGGTTTACAAATTGAGAACAAACAAATGTGTTAAAAACTGCTTGATACGAAAATGGGTAGGTTTAAATAAGTTGTACTTCTTTCTACTCCTTTTCAGACATGCTGTAATGAAAAAAATGGAAATACAGTGGGGCAAAAAAGTATTTAGTCAGCCACCGATTGTGCAAGTTCTCCCACTTAAAATGATGACAGAGGTCTGTAATTTTCATCACAGGTGCACTTCAACTGTGAGAGACAGAATGTGAAAAAAAAGTCCAGGAATTCACATTGTAGGAATTTTAAAGAATTTATTTGTAAATTATGGTGGAAAATAAGTATTTGGTCAATAACAAAAATTCAACTCAATACTTTGTCATATAACCTTTGTTGGCAATAACAGAGGTCAAACGATTACTATAGGTCTTTACCAGGTTTGCACACACAGTAGCTGGTATTTTGGCTTATTCCTCCATGCAGATCTTCTCGAGAGCAGTGATGTTTTGGGGCTGTCGCCGAGCAACACAGACTTTCAACTCCCTCCACAGATTTTCTATGGGGTTGAGGTCTGGAGACTGGCTAGGCCACTCCAGGACTTTCAAATGCTTCTTACGGAGCCACTCCTTCGTTGACCGGGCGGTGTGTTTGGGATCATTTTCATGCTGGAAGACCCAGCCACGTTTCATCTTCAAAGCTCTCACTGATGGAAGGAGGTTTTGGCTCAAAATCTCACGATACATGGCCCCATTCATTCTTTCCTTAACACGGATCAGTCGGCCTGTCCCCTTAGCAGAAAAACAGCCCCAAAGCATGTTTCCACCCCCATGCTTCACAGTAGGTATGGTGTTCTTGGGATGCAACTCAGTATTCTTCTTCCTCCAAACACGACGAGTTGAGTTTATACCAAAAAGTTCTATTTTGGTTTCATCTGACCACATGACATTCTCCCAATCCTCTGCTGTATCATCCATGTGCTCTCTGGCAAACTTCAGACGGGCCTGGACATGCACTGGCTTAAGCAGGGGGACACGTCTGGCACTGCAGGATTTGATTCCCTGTCGGCGTAGTGTGTTACTGATGGTAACCTTTGTTACTTTGGTCCCAGCTCTCTGCAGGTCATTCACCAGATCCCCCGTGTGGTTCTGGGATTTTTGCTCACCGTTCTCATGATCATTTTGACCCCACGGGAGGAGATCTTGCGTGGAGCCCCAGATCGAGGGAGATTATCAGTGGTCTTGTATGTCTTCCATTTTCTGATAATTGCTCCCACAGTTGATTTTTTCACACCAAGCTGCTTGCCTATTGTAGATTCACTCTTCACAGTCTGGTGCAGGTCTACAATTCCTTTCCTGGTGTCCTTCGACAGCTCTTTGGTCTTGGCCATAGTGGAGTTTGGAGTCTGACTGTTTGAGGCTGTGGACAGGTGTCTTTTATACAGATAACAAGTTTTAACAGGTGCCATTAATACAGGTAACGAGTGGAAGACAGAAGAGCTTCTTAAAGAAGAAGTTACAGGTCTGTGAGAGCCAGAGATCTTTGTTGTTTGAAGTGACCAAATACTTATTTTCCACCATAATTTACAAATAAATTCTTTAAAATTCCTACAATGTGAATTCCTGGATTTTTTTCACATTCTGTCTCTCACAGTTGAAGTGTACCTATGATGAAAATTACAGACCTCTGTCATCATTTTAAGTGGGAGAACTTGCACAATCGGTGGCTGACTAAATACTTTTTTGCCCCACTGTATGTGTCATATAATATTGCATGTTCGAAATAAACTGACACCAACTAACACCACACCACTGTTGGATAGTGTATGTGTATCTATTACATTCAATCTGTGAAACCAAAATATGCAGAAAAGCAATTTAGTCACACAACGTCACACCAACAAAATTAAGCATTGCTGTATGTACATACAGGTAAAAGCCAGTAAATTAGAATATTTTGGAACTTGAAATCTCCATCTCCATAGAGCAGGTCAGCAGCAGCAAGCATGAAGTGCTCTAAAACTTGCTGGTAGACGGCTGCGTTGACCCTGGATCTCAGGAAACAGAGTGGACCGACACCAGCAGATGACATGGCACCCCAAACCATCACTGATGGTGGAAACTTTACACTAGACTTCAGGCAACGTGGATCCTGTGCCTCTCCTGTCTTCCTCCAGACTCTGGGACCTCGATTTCCAAAGGAAATGCAAAATTTGCATGGTTGGGTGATGGTTTGGGGTGCCATGTCATCTGCTGGTGTCGGTCCACTCTGTTTCCTGAGATCCAGGGTCAACGCAGCCGTCTACCAGCAAGTTTTAGAGCACTTCATGCTTCCTGCTGCTGACCTGCTCTATGGAGATGGAGATTTCAAGTTCCAACAGGACTTGGCGCCTGCACACAGCGCAAAATCTACCCGTGCCTGGTTTACGGACCATGGTATTTCTGTTCTAAATTGGCCCGCCAACTCCCCTGACCTTAGCCCCATAGAAAATCTGTGGGGTATTGTGAAAAGGAAGATGCAGAATGCCAGACCCAAAAACGCAGAAGAGTTGAAGGCCACTATCAGAGCAACCTGGGCTCTCATAACACCTGAGCAGTGCCAGAAACTCATCGACTCCATGCCACGCCGCATTAACGCAGTAATTGAGGCAAAAGGAGCTCCAACCAAGTATTGAGTATTGTACATGCTCATATTTTTCATTTTCATACTTTTCAGTTGGCCAACATTTCTAAAAATCCCTTTTTTGTATTAGCCTTAAGTAATATTCTAATTTTGTGACACACGGAATTTTGGATTTTCATTTGTTGCCACTTCAAATCATCAAAATTAAATGAAATAAACATTTGAATGCATCAGTCTGTGTGCAATGAATAAATATAATGTACAAGTTACACCTTTTGAATGCAATTACTGAAATAAATCAAGTTTTTCAAAATATTCTAATTTACTGGCTTTTACCTGTATACTGTATAGAATCAGAATCAGCTTTATTGTCATTACGCAAGGTAACGAGATTGAGGATATATACAGTATGTACTCAGAAGCACTAGTTAGTTGGGCAGATGTACTATAACCATGCAAACAAATGAACAAAAAGGAAGAACAAAATGGACAAGCTGGTTTCCGATTCCTTTCCGGGGACAGCTGGTCATATAAGGTAACGACAGCAGGAACCTACATTATCTTCTTTGTATGGCGCTCATCAGAATTCATGTTCTTGGTAGATGAAAGCAGAAGGCACGGTGAAAGAAGAGGAACGTAAAACCACAACTCTAAAAAGAGAAAGGATCCTCAGCATATAAAGGGAAGCCATAGAAGCTCAGCCATACTTGAAGACCTCTGAAGATAAGAAACCCAGCTGTCACCATGAAGACACTTGTACTGCTCACGCTGATGTGTTTCCTGCAAGTCAGCATGTGTTCAGGTCAGTTGGAATCCTCTTCTCTCTGCTTCTCATCCTGATAATTGTGGAAATGTGTGTGACGCGATTTTAATTGTGCATGTGTTTTGTCCAGTCAGCCCACACATCATGATGAAGAACGACGAATGCTGCCCCGACAGCTCAAAAATACGTATCCCATTCCAAAATGTCCGGCATGTAAAAACAACACCAGAGGGCTGCGAGCCCCAAGCCATTGTGTGAGTACAATATTAAACACACCGGATTGTTTTTGTGTGACCACCTAATGCAAACATGACCAGTTTGTGATCAACCTCCTAGCAAAATAAGTCACTTCTCTTCATTAAGGTCAGGGGTGTCCAAAGATTTTCCACCAACGACCACTTACTAGAAAATCAAAGGATGCAGGGGGTCTTTTGATATTTTTTACATTTTGTAAAGCAACCATATATCATACTTGCCAACTTTGAGACTTCCGAATTCGGGAGATGGGGGGGGGGAGTATATTTATAGCTAGAATTCACTGAAATTCAAGTACTTCTTTTATATATGTATATAAAAGAAATACTTGAATTTCAGTGTTCATTTATTTACACATATACACACACATAACACTCCTCTCTACTACTTGCCGTAGTTTTGAAGCAATGCATGATGGGAATCCGGATGCTGTGTGTCAGTGTATTAACGTGCCGGCTGGAATAAACACACGCTGATCAATTGCTCCGTGCCTGCCTACATTATGGGTTATAGATAAACCTATGGATAACGGAGACATACATAATAGTCTCCTTCTTGTTGTGTGTGCAGTTGCGCACTGAGCTCCAAAAGCCGTAGATGTTATAACGTGAGTGGGCCGGCACGCTGTTTATATGGAGGAAAAGTGGACGTGACGACAGGCTGTCCTCACTCAGGTCCGGCTGGAAATCGGGAGAAATTCGGGAGAATGGTTGTCCCGGGAGATTTTTGGGAGAGGCACTGAAATTTGGGAGGGTTGGCAAGTATGCCATATACAGGTAAAAGCCAGTAAATTAGAATATTTTGAAAAACTTGATTTATTTCAGTAATTGCATTCAAAAGGTGTAACTTGTACATTATATTTATTCATTGCACACAGACTGATGCATTCAAATGTTTATTTCATTTAATTTTGATGATTTGAAGTGGCAACAAATGAAAATCCAAAATTCCGTGTGTCACAAAATTAGAATATTACTTAAGGCTAATACAAAAAAGGGATTTTTAGAAATGTTGGCCAACTGAAAAGTATGAAAATGAAAAATATGAGCATGTACAATACTCAATACTTGGTTGGAGCTCCTTTTGCCTCAATTACTGCGTTAATGCGGCGTGGCATGGAGTCGAAGAGTTTCTGGCACTGCTCAGGTGTTATGAGAGCCCAGGTTGCTCTGATAGTGGCCTTCAACTCTTCTGCGTTTTTGGGTCTGGCATTCTGCATCTTCCTTTTCACAATACCCCACAGATTTTCTATGGGGCTAAGGTCAGGGGAGTTGGCGGGCCAATTTAGAACAGAAATACCATGGTCCGTAAACCAGGCACGGGTAGATTTTGCGCTGTGTGCAGGCGCCAAGTCCTGTTGGAACTTGAAATCTCCATCTCCATAGAGCAGGTCAGCAGCAGGAAGCATGAAGTGCTCTAAAACTTGCTGGTAGACGGCTGCGTTGACCCTGGATCTCAGGAAACAGAGTGGACCGACACCAGCAGATGACATGGCACCCCAAACCATCACACAACCATGCAAATTTTGCATTTCCTTTGGAAATCGAGGTCCCAGAGTCTGGAGGAAGACAGGAGAGGCACAGGATCCACGTTGCCTGAAGTCTAGTGTAAAGTTTCCACCATCAGTGATGGTTTGGGGTGCCATGTCATCTGCTGGTGTCGGTCCACTCTGTTTCCTGAGATCCAGGGTCAACGCAGCCGTCTACCAGCAAGTTTTAGAGCACTTCATGCTTCCTGCTGCTGACCTGCTCTATGGAGATGGAGATTTCAAGTTCCAACAGGACTTGGCGCCTGCACACAGCGCAAAATCTACCCGTGCCTGGTTTACGGACCATGGTATTTCTGTTCTAAATTGGCCCGCCAACTCCCCTGACCTTAGCCCCATAGAAAATCTGTGGGGTATTGTGAAAAGGAAGATGCAGAATGCCAGACTCAAAAACGCAGAAGAGTTGAAGGCCACTATCAGAGCAACCTGGGCTCTCATAACACCTGAGCAGTGCCAGAAACTCTTCGACTCCATGCCACGCCGCATTAACGCAGTAATTGAGGCAAAAGGAGCTCCAACAAGTATTGAGTATTGTACATGCTCATATTTTTCATTTTCATACTTTTCAGTTGGCCAACATTTCTAAAAATCCCTTTTTTGTATTAGCCTTAAGTAATATTCTAATTTTGTGACACACGGAATTTTGGATTTTCATTTATTGCCACTTCAAATCATCAAAATTAAATGAAATAAACATTTGAATGCATCAGTCTGTGTGCAATGAATAAATATAATGTACAAGTTACACCTTTTGAATGCAATTACTGAAATAAATCAAGTTTTTCAAAATATTCTAATTTACTGGCTTTTACCTGTACATATACAAATGATGAAAGCGTATAAAAAGAAATCATGCATAAATTAAAACGTAAAACAATCCTAATTACATTATTAGCACAAATCCCTTTTATTTAGTTGTCTACAAAAGTTTAAAGTGTAGTTTTTAAAGGAGCAAAAACTAATTCTGGATAAAATGCCAAAATGGACACAATCATGGCAACAGGAACCATAAACAACCTGCTTTTAAATGAATGGGCAACCAAGGAGAAAAAGTAAGAACAATGTCTCATAACTAATCTGCACATTTGTTATTTTCAGAGTCGAAACAGTGGCGAATAAAACTTTTTGCCTTGACCCCAGCTGGAAGAGGGCAATAAATCTGTTGGAAAAATTTGAGGGCCATCAGCCACCAACACATCTCCACCGGAGCCAAGTGCGCCACTAGGGATTTTGGGCCCCATGAAAAAGAATCTTTACAGGGCCCCCAACACAGTGTCATTATTTTTTCTGTATTATAATTTCATCATCATTAGTGGCCTCTCTGGGCCCCCCCTCCATCATGGGCCCCAAGAATCCGTCTCCTTTACCCCCCCCTTTTCGGCGCCCCTGACCGGAACCCTGTGTCAAACCATACGGTTGTTGAAGTCATGTGAGGAGGAAGTTCCTTCATGTCAGTTTTGACATGAGAGTCCTGTGTGTAATACTCTGTATGCTGTACAATGAGGACCAGCGGGTGGTTAAAAAAGCTATAGGAAACATTTTGTACATTAGAGATTCTTAAATGCTTTATCTGAACAAAACATATTAGCTTTGTGTTAAAAGGTGAAAAATATAATTAGCGGAATATCTGACAATTCATCCATTTAAAAATACAATATTTTCACTGTTGCAATATGTTGAAGACCAATAATAAATGGTGAAAAATGGCCCCCGAGCCACACTTTGGACCATCCTCGTGCTGTAGGTTTGCCTCACACTGTTTCAGAAATATTTTTTATTTTTATTTGTAATGTTACGTTATGCTTTTATTACATTTCCTATCCAATGTGTATTTTTGTATTTTAATCATGTTTTTTTTAAAATATGTGTCTGTTGTGAATACTGCTTGTATATTGTTTGTATATGATGTAACAACATCACCTGTGTCAGGAGCAAATATTTGCTACTTGTTAGTATTGTTTTGGACATTCATTTGAATTGGAATGTTTCTTTAGGTGACATTTTAATACACTGTGAGAAGACAAAACTGATGATAAATGACTCAATTATTATATGATGGTAATATATGATAGATTCCACATCCTGATTTGATGACTGCTGCTGTCACATTAAATGAGTCAAAGACCGCACGTACTTGTAGTGAAAACTTCATGATAATAAATAAAATATTGTTTTAATTACTTTTGTACATTTTTTTAATAATCTCACAATCACAAGGAATTCATTTTTTTCCCCATTTTGTCATCTTTGTCACTGCTCACCGCCAGTGTGCTAGACGAGAAATGAGTAAGGCGCTGCATCACTATGCCAGAAAAGTAGTTCCTCAATGTTAGTACCTTCAGTAACAATGTCGCTAATACTTGGTTAATATGCAGGTCACGGCATGTAAACAGAGCATTGTTAGTGTTTTTTAAAATGACTTTTTAGAGTGCTTTATAGGCGGAATAGTAGAATCCACATTACCTACATTGTTAGCTGCCTTGTGCTAGCATTTTTTTTTACTATCTACCAGAGGTGTGGACTCGAGTCACATGACTTGGACTCGAGTCAGACTCGAGTCATGAATTTGATGACTTTAGACTCGACTTGACAAAATGTAAAAAGACTTGCAACTCGACTTAGACTTTAACATCAATGACTTGTGACTTCACTTGGACTTGAGCCTTTTGAATTGACATGACTTGACATGACTTGCTACTTTCCCCAAAACCCAAAGATGAAAAAGTTATTCGGGAGCGCTCCGTATTTTTCATTGTGTACTTGTCTATCAGCGTTGCGTGTGTCAGCTGGTGTGGTCTCAGTACAACAGCCAATCAAATTAGATCTACTTTGTTTTCATCACACAGCATTCATCCAATCAAATTGCAGGACAACCAACGAAGAAGACATGTCCAAACCACACGCCAGTGAACAAAAAATGATACCTAAAATAATTTTGTTTGGGTATAAAAATTACGAGGTGGTCAACACAAAACGGTTTGCAGTATGCAACACATGCGGTTCGAAAATTACTGATGGAGAGGCAACAACTTCCAACTTCGTCCGGCATTTGAAGTTGCACAAAGAACGGTAAGTTTTGAATGTAAGATAACGTTTATTGGCTGAGTAACGTGACTTTTATTTGCTGTGTAGTTAAATCAGTGAGGCTGTAAACTCACTGCTAACGTTATAACGTTATTGCAAACACGGGAATCTGTTGCAGTTCACTACCTTATTCATACTTTTTGTTCAGTGATTTTTTTCAAGCAGGGTTACGTTAGTCAATATATCACACGTAACGTTAGACGGCGGTCAGCAGCACCGCGTATTTTGGCCACCTAAAAAAAGACAAAAATAGTAAAATAAAGGTCAGTTAAAATGTATACTATATTATGAATATGTGTACCGTTTTAGCTAGCTTTCTGACATACTGTTGGTTGTTTACCTCAGTGGTCCCCAACCACCGGGCCGCGGCCCGGTACTGGTCCGTGGATCGATTGGTATCGGGCCGCACAAGAAAAAAAAAATGTTTTTCTCTCTTTTTTTAATTAAATCAACATAAAAAACACAAGATACACTTACAAGTAGTGCACCAACCCAAAACAACTCTCTCCCCCCTTTTGTTCTGGGCATTGAACATGAAGACTCTTCCTTCACTGTTCCGAGTGGCCATGAGAGTCTTGGCAGTGCCTGCCTCCAGTGCTCCAGTGGAGCGAGTTTTCAGCCATGGTGGCATCATACTACGCCCCCATCGTGCACAAATGACTGACAGACTCTTGGCTAATTTGGTCTTTTGCAAATGCAATGCAGCATAGGGCCCTGACATATAAAAAGTACAACTTTTTTGTTATGTTCACGTATATGTCATGTTTTGTCAATGTTAACACTTTTGTACAAATAAGTACATTTGCAATTTATTTTTCAATGTGTTTGTTCTGTAAAGGAATGAGTTAATGTTTAAAATGACTGGTTAATAGTGCTATTATAAAGTGCAATGTCAGCACAATTTTCTTTCCTGCAATTTAAAATGCACTTGTTTTAATAAATAAATACAGCGTTTGAAAAGCATACACAATCTGTGTTAATATATTAGTCTGTGGTTAAAAGGACTTGAAAGGACTCGAAACTCAAAATGCAGGACTTAGGACTTGACTTGAGACTTTCCAGTCTTGACTTTGGACTTGACTCGGGGCTTGCCTGTCTTGACTCGGGACTTGACTCGGACTTGAGGGCAAAGACTTGAGACTTACTTGTGACTTGCAAAACAATGACTTGGTCCCACCTCTGCTATCTAACGACATGTGGTCTTGTCCCACATAAGGATTTTGAAAGATGGGCAATACGTTTTTTTTAAAGCGCAGTTTTCCTTTAAGTTTGTTTGGATTTACTCCATCACATTCAACCTTTTTTTTTTTTTTAATAACTGGCTTGTATATTTGTCACAAAACCTTTAAAATATGTCACACATGGGCTGTTAAAAATAAATAAAGAGTAGCCTTATTGAACGTATGTCAGGAAGCCTCTTGGTCACGTGGTTGCAACCCAGTAATTTATTCAACTGACAGTAACACTATTATATTTGAATTACACAATCTGGAACACCCTGCCAGAATAAAAAACAAAACAATTAACAGGTTTTGAAAGACTTTATCACAATTAGGGTCTGATCTACTAGGATGTATATATTTTAAGTCCTTAACAGCGTGTCCACACAATAAAATTGCTTTTATTGCTTGTGTTGTCCCGATACCAATATTTTGGTACCGGTACCAAAATATATTTCGATACTTTTCGATACTTTTTGATACTTTTCTAAATAAAGGGGACCACAAAAAATGGCATTATTGGTTTTATTTATTTTTTTATTGTCTCGATAAATCACACTGTTATGCTAATTAATTACATTTGCATGACTTCCTCCCAGTATCTTATTGTGGGTGCTCTGATGATCACTAAATATTCTGCATATTCATGAAGGCAGACATGCCAAATGCATTACACTCCCTATTTTGCTCATTTAAGAGACGCAATCCTCATTGCACTGCAAAAACTGAAATCTAAGTAAGATTAAATACCTCAAATAAGGGTGATATTGTCACGGCGCGGATTCGAACCCACTTTTCCTCGGCAGCTGGAGCTGCCGGGACCTCTGCTGGCAGCACACTTGGAAACGCCCCTGCTCACGCTGGGCCCAGCACGCCCATGCAGCGACAAGCCTGCAGGCAATTTCGCATCAGCACACCTGGGCCTGATGAGAGGGAGCAACATAAAAGCCAGCGGACCCAAAGGACCTTCGCCAGAACGTAGCCAATCTTCCTGAGTAAGCATCACGTCTGGCACCACTCCCTCGTTCCTTGCTCGCCTTCTTTGTGCTCTTCCTTGTTCCCGTGTTTGATGTCCCTTGTGTCTTCCACAGTGTCTTCCCTGTTGCCTGTGATCGTGTCCTGTCTCACGACCTCCACCTGGATCTCTGCTTGCCTCCCTCGACCCTTGACCTCTGCTTGGACTCGGACATCATTGCCTCTCTCCAGTCCCCGACTGCTTGCCTCCCTGCTGACTGCCTCTTCGCCTTGCCCCTTGGATTCGACGAACGATTCATACAACACGCACCGACAACACCCACTGGTAAAACTTACATTGTTAACCCTAAACATCGTCTGCACTCATTCACTTGTGGTAGCATACACACCCCACACACTCATCAAGGTTTTCAATAAACCTGATAAACCGCAGTTCTGCCTTGGTGTCGCCTCCTTCCCTTTGCCCGGTACACAACAGATATTTGCTTATTTTTTGTCTGATAAGATAATTCTTCTTATTAAGCAGATTTTATGTTAGAGTGTTTTACTTGTTTTAAGTGTTTTGGTCCTAAATAATCTCAGTAAGATATTGCAGCTTGTTGCTGAGATTTTATGACCTATATTAAGTAAAACATGCTTGAAACTAGAATATCAACTGATGCAAAGCTGTGTCATCAACACTCACAAGTATAAAACTGCTTTTTTGAAGTAATACTTTCTTATTTCAAGTATGAAATAGAAAATCATGACTTTGACACAATTGTGTCTCATAATTAAAACAGATGACAGCCAAATGGACTTTGCTGTTTTATTTTCAATGAAACAATAGAAAAGATGTACCGTATTTTCCGCACTATAAGGCGCACCTAAAAACCACAAATTTTCTCAAAAGCTGACAGTGCGCCTTATAACCCGGTGCGCTTTATATATGGATAAATATTAAGATTCATTTTCATAAAGTTTAGGTCTCGCAACTACGGTAAACAGCCGCCATCTTTTTTCCCCGTAGAAGAAGCGCGCGGTGCATGCTGGGATATGTGACGTTTCATTTCCATTTGTGTGTTTATGTAAAGACCCCAAAATGGCTCCTATTAAGTGTGTTGTCTGTCTAATTATAAATAATGCAGACGAGGCGTGTTAACTGAGTTCTCAACGTTTACTCACAGCGTGCTCATAACCACATTCTAACTGCCAGCATACAACGCTTCTCAGGGCTACCGCGCATGCTCGTAACTATCGTTGCATGCTGGGTAGTGTAGTTGTTATATTTGCTAGCTCATAACAGCACATTGAGAGACACGCTTACGCGCTTAATTCAATACTCGCCGTCATTCCGGGTGGATTGACAAAAGACCTCCAGCCGCTAGATATTGGTGTCAACAGGGCATTCGAAGCTAGACTGCTAACTGCGTGGGAACAATGGATGACAGAAGGCGAACACACCTTCACTAAGACGAGGAGGCAGCGCCAGACGACGCCAACATCTGCCAGTGGATCGTAAATTTGCCCAACTTTTCACTTCGGACACCGAAGCGAAGGATTTACGAATGAAGAATAACTTCAGAAAGTGAGCGCTATGTTTATTTTGTGTGTTGTGACATTAACGTTCGAGAAACATTATGTTGCTATTGCTCTGCACTATTTTGAATTTTACTATGTTTGTGATTGCACATTTGCGTACATTTTGGGAGTGAACAGAGTTGTTAGAACGCTGGTTTTTAATATATTATTAAAGTTTGACTGACCTATCTGACTGTTTTTTTGACATTCCCTTTAGCGCAGCGTAGGCGCGGCTTATAGTCCGGGGCGGCTTATTGGTGGACAAAGTTATGAAATATGCCATTCATTGAAGGTGCGGCTAATAATCCGGTGCGCCTTATAGTGCGGAAAATACGGTACTCCTATAGTAGCACAGTTGGTACAGTACAGTAAACTGACAGTTAATATTTAAAACATTTGACATTTCAAACAATTTTGAACAGAAATAGTTCATACACATTCAGATAAATTCTTCCAAATTACAATAAAAAAAAAATTGCCCGTGGGCCGGGCTATAAATATATATATCCATCCATCCCATCCATCCATTTTCTACCGCTTATTCCCTTATATATATATATATATATGGATGGATGGCTGGATGGATGGATGGATATATATAAATATATATATATATATATATATATATATCAGTGACGTGCAGTCACTAGAGGCAGGTGAGGCGGGGCCTCACCTGCCATCATGGAAAGAAAAAAAATGCAAAAAGAAAAATTAAATTGTTATATGTATCCAGTGATTATACTATAAAGTTATTTTCCATTTAACTTCACCAGTTTTAGATTATTTGTATTCAAAATCGCTGAATTTTCACATTTGCCGTTCAAATACTGAGAAGAGACGGTGCGGTGAACAGCAGCCAGTTGAGGCACGTCACTCAGTGCCTCAACATGGATTGCGCAATGACTCGGCTAACTGCTGGCCTGCTGTGCAGTGAGACCGTATTGCTATATGAACTATATTATACATTTCCATAGTTTAGTTAGCTGAGGTATATAATGTACAGTGTATTTTGTCAACAACTGTATGTGTGTAACGTATTTCTTGTGCTGAGCGATCATAAAACGGCTGCAAAAGACACATTGGCTGAGGCTCGCCTCCTGCACCCCCGCCGTAGAATTGTTATATCAACTAAAGTGTGACGACCGGGGCGCATGGTGATGCGGGGCTCGCTCTCCCAGGAATGCAGATCGGGCTTTGGACACAGCGTGCAGGTAAGAAATGATTTATTTAAGAAATAAATTATACTGGAATAAACAAAAACGTGCTCATAGCACGGAAGGCAAAAACTAAAGGAGCTAGCATGGGAGCTAGAAGGTAAAAAGGAGTCTAGCGTGGAAGCTAGCAGGTTCAGAGCAGGAAACAAAAGTCGTCATCTGTTGTGTGAAAACAAACTAGGAAGCAAGACAGAATGACAGGGAAGGCAGGCTTAAATAATAATGTCAGTGATGACAAACAGGTGCGCGTCGGGAACACACGCGGCAGGTGAAAATAATAAGCAGCCATGGCAACAAACTCAGGTGTACAAAACAGGCACTCAAGGAGTCCAAAACTAACAAAAAACACAAGTACCTCGAAAACGTAAACAAAAATATGATCCGGGCAGCGGATCATAACATAAAGCTCACACTTAAACTTTCCACGTGCAAGATTGAATCTATTTTAAAAAATTATTTCATAAGAAGCCAAAAAGTGCAAAAACAAGAATGTTGGTGTTGGAGGAGTTGTGAATGACTGCAGGGACACAACATTAGATACACCTGCAGACTGCAGGTGTACCTAATTCACAACTCCTCCAACACGAACATTATTGTTTTTGCACTTTTTGGCTTCTTATTAAATAACTTTTGTAACCTATTTTCATGGGCTTTCCGCTTTGTGATGTTAAGTTCCTGTTATGCGCTGTTATACAGTATATGCCTTGACCTCTTATTTTGAAGGCGCTAAGAGCGGAAGTGATGTCACGTTGCGGAGGTTTTTGAAAGAAGGTAAATAAAGTGGTCCTCGTGTAAACTGGAGCCTCCGTGTTTGTTATTTTGTAGTTTCATACAGTATAGGCGACATTTATAAACCCTCCGTTACACTTTTTTAAATAGATTCAATCTTGCACGTGGAAAGTTTAAGTGAGGGCTTTAGTTGCGGCGCATGGACTTAATTTCTAAGTAAAGGTAAAACCATAATAACGTTTTTTTTTTATTAAATGTGCTTTTTTGTGTGCTACAGTTTGTATGTGTAAAGTTAAAGTTAAGTTAAAGTACCAATGATTGTCACACACACACTAGGTGTAATGAAATGTGTCCTCTGCATTTGACCCATCCCCTTGATCACCCCCTGGGAGGTGAGGGGAGCAGTGGGCAGCAGCGGCGCCGCGCCCGGGAATCCCAATTCCAACCCTTGATGCTGAGTGCCAAGCAGGGAAGAATGCTGGTATGAGCTTTTAAGCATAACCCGTTAACTGCTGCCAATCAAATGGTGAATAAGATACTCTTTAGGGTTCATATGTTTGTAAATCTGACTGTGATGAAGTCAGTGCCTCACCAGCCATCAACCTCACCGCACGTCACTGATATATATATATATATATATATATATATATATATATATATATATATATATATATATATATATATATATATATATATATATATATATGTCTTAATAAGGTTATCCAAAAAATAGTGCTCGATACCGTAGTAGAGCGCAATATATGTATGTGTGGGGAAAAAAATCACAAGACTATTTCATCTCTACAGGCCTGTTTCATGAGGGGGGGTACCCTCAATCGTCAGGAGATTTTAATGGGAGCATTCGCATACCATGGTTTATATAGGGCACAGAGTGGGTGGGTACAGGCTGGCCTAGGGGCGTGGTGATTGGTTCATGTGTTCTCTTTCAAGCATAGGTTGCATAAGATGCAACCTATACTTGAAAGAGAAACTGTTTATTATTTACCGTCCAGACCTGTCATCCCTCAACAAGCGCAGCGAAATTGTAACAACATGCCGCCATAGACGGAAACACCTCCTAGGTAACACATGAACCAATCACCACGCCCCTAGGCCAGCCTGTACCCACCCACTCTGTGCCCTATATAAACCATGGTATGCGAATGCTCCCATTAAAATCTCCTGACGATTGAGGGTACCCCCCCTCATGAAACAGGCCTGTAGAGATTAAATAGTCTTGTGATTTTTTTTCCCCACACATACATATATATATATATATATATATATATATATATATATATATATATATAATATTTAGTATAAGTTTGCTGATTTCAAGAAATGTAATGCCGAGCGCATATCATTATGTCAAGATAATGGCACTAGCATTTACTTTATTTAAGAATATTTTTCAACATACTGAGAAAAAAAGTGTCATATTTGTATTTTCTATCAAGAAAAGTGCACTTGTTATTCGTGAGAATATACTTATTTTAAGGTATTTTGGGGTTCATTGAGGTTAGCTAATTTTACTTGTCTCGGAAAGTCTTGACAAGCCAAATTTTCTTGTTCTATTGGCAGATAATTTTGCTTAGTTCAAATAAAATACCCCTAATTTTTGTATTTTTTTCCCTTGTTTTTGAACACTGACTTTTTGCAGTGTGTAAATTAGCTTTGCGTGTGCTATCAAGTTTACACGTGTTTTAATACACGCAACCCTTTAGTAGTTCAGACCCTATACTGTATTTATTAGTTAGTTTTCTCCGAGTGCCTTCCTTCCTTTCACATCCCAAAAACATGCATGTGACGTTAATTGGGGACTCTAAATGGCAAATAAAGGGATTTGGTTGTTATACTGCAAAAAACTACTTTGTTTTAATCCCAAAATGGAGCCATCAAATTTCTGAATCAATTTGCTCGAAATTTGTTTGAGCACTTGGTAGTGGAATTGGAGTGGGCGACCGATGAACACCGATTACCATTGAATGAATTTCTGATTTGAATCATAATCAGGCCAAAGACTATCAGCCAACAAACAATGTAACTAATTTGTGAACAAATTACCCATACATCAATCAATCTCAATCAATCTTTATTTATATAGCCCTTAATCACAAGTGTCTCAAAGGGCTGCACAAGCCACAACGACATCCTCGGTACAAAGCCCACATACGGGCAAGGAAAAACTCACCCCAGTGGGACGTCGATGTGAATGACTATGAGAAACCTTGGAGAGGACCGCATATGTGGGTAACCCCCCCCCCCCCCTCTAGGGGAGACCGAAAGCAATAGATGTCGAGTGGGTCTGACATAATATTGTGAGAGTCCAGTCCATAGTGGATCCAACATAATAGTAAGAGTCCAGTCCATAGTGGGGCCAGCAGGACACCATCCCGAGCGGAGACGGGTCAGCAGCGTAGAGATGTTCCCAGCCGATGCACAGGCGAGCGGTCCACCCCGGGTCCCGACTCTGGACAGCCAGCACTTCATCCATGGCCACCGGACCTGTGCCCCCCCCCCCTCAAGGAAAAGGGGAGCAGAGGAGAAAAGAAAAGAAACGGCAGATCAACTGGTCTAACAGGGGGGCTATTTAAAGGCTAGAGTATACAAATGAGTTTTAAGATGGGACTTAAATGCTTCTACTGAGGTAGCATCTCTAATTGTTACCGGGAGGGCATTCCATAGTACTGGAGCCCGAATAGAAAACGCTCTATAGCCCGCAGACTTTTTTTGGGCTCTGGGAATCACTAATAAGCCGGAGTTCTTTGAACGCAGATTTCTTGCCGGGACATATGGTACAATGCAATCGACAAGATAGGACGGAGCTAGACCGTGTAGTATTTTATACGTAAGTAGTAAAACCTTAAAGTCACTTCTTAAGTGCACAGGAAGCCAGTGCAGGTGAGCCAGTATAGGCGTGATATGATCAAACTTAACGAACGCATGAATAATGATCTCAGCGTCGCTAGTGGATAAAATAGAACGAATTTTAGCGATATTACGGAGATGAAAGAAGGCCGTTTTAGTAACACTCTTAATGTGTGACTCAAAGGAGAGAGTTGGGTCGAAGATGATACCCAGATTCTTTACTGATTCGCCTTGTGTAATTGTTTGGTTGTCAAATGTTAAGGTGGTATTATTAAATAAATGTCGGTGTTTAGCAGGACCGATAATCAGCATTTCCGTTTTCTTGGCGTTGAGTTGCAAGAAGTTAGCGGACATCCATTGTTTAATTTCATTAAGACACGCCTCCAGCTGACTACAATCCGGCGTGTTGGTCAGCTTTAGGGGCATGTAGAGTTGGGTGTCATCAGCATAGCAATGAAAGCTAACACCGTATTTGCGTATGATGTCGCCTAGCGGCAGCATGTAAATACTAAAGAGTGCAGGGCCAAGAACCGAACCCTGAGGAACTACGCACGTTACCTTAACATAGTCCTAGGTCACATTATTATGGGAGACGCATTGCATCCTGTTAGTAAGATAAGAGTTAAACTACGACAAAGCTAAGTCTGACATACCAATACGTGTTTTGATACGCTCTAATAAAATATTATGATCGACGGTATCGAAAGCAATAAAACAATTTAAGATTATACAACAATAACAACAAAATACTACAAGTGCCCCTTTGTTAAATACAATAGTTTGAGCAAAATATAGTCAATAGCTCAAAGTAACTACACAAAACTACTGTTTGCTCTCATTTAAATGCTCCCAAACCCCTTGTGTCCAAGAGCTTCACAAAAAAAACCAACATTTGTGAAAATCATCAAATTATCAACCTCATTATGCTACTATGAGATCAACATGGGTTATCCTAAATAGCATCATTAAAAATGGTACTAATAAGGATTACACTCAATAGTTCTCAGACGGTAATGTAAAAAATGACAAAATTTGACTAAGTTATTGAACTATCAGACCTGTTTCTTTACTTGCACAATTTTGTCAAATTATTGAAAAACTACTTTACAACATATTGGGCAAATGCATTAATACAAGTGGAACACTCACGGATAACCAATACGGATACAGAGCCAATATTTCAACATCGATGCCATTGATTGAAATAACGGAAAAGATTATCAATGCAATACCGATGGCAAACAGTGTGAAGTGTTTGTAGATCTAACAAAAACATCCATCCATCCATCCATCCATCCATCCATCTTCTTCCGCTTATCCGAGGTCGGGTCGCGGGGGCAGCAGCCTAAGCAGGGAAGCCCAGACTTCCCTCTCCCCAGCCACTTCGTCCAGCTCCTCCCGGGGGATCCCGAGGCGTTCCCAGGCCAGCCGGGAGACATAGTCTTCCCAACGTGTCCTGGGTCTTCCTCGTGGCCTCCTACCGGTCGGACATGCCCTAAACACCTCCTTAGGGAGGCGCTCGGGTGGCATCCTGACCAGATGCCCGAACCACCTCATCTGGCTCCTCTCAATGTGGAGGAGCAGCGGCTTTACTTTGAGCTCCCCCCGGATGACAGAGCTTCTCACCCTATCTCTAAGGGAGAGCCCCGCCACCCGGCGGAGGAAACTCATTTCGGCCGCTTGTACCCGTGATCTTGTCCTTTCGGTCATAACCCAAAGCTCATGACCATAGGTGAGGATGGGAACGTAGATCGACCGGTAAATTGAGAGCTTTGCCTTCCGGCTCAGCTCCTTCTTCACCACAACGGATCGATACAGCGTCCGCATTACTGAAGACGCCGCACCGATCCGCCTGTCGATCTCACGATCCACTCTTCCCTCACTCGTGAACAAGACTCCGAGGTACTTGAACTCCTCCACTTGGGGCAAGATCTCCTCCCCAACCCGGAGATGGCACTCCACCCTTTTCCGGGCGAGAACCATGGACTCGGACTTGGAGGTGCTGATTCTCATCCCAGTCGCTTCACACTCAGCTGCGAACCGATCCAGTGAGAGCTGAAGATCCTGGCCAGATGAAGCCATCAGGACCAAATCATCTGCAAAAAGCAGAGACCTAATCCTGCAGCCACCAAACCGGATCCCCTCAACGCCTTGACTGCGCCTAGAAATTCTGTCCATAAAAGTTATGAACAGAATCGGTGACAAAGGGCAGCCTTGGCGGAGTCCAACCCTCACCGGAAACGTGTCCGACTTACTGCCGGCAATGCGAACCAAGCTCTGACACTGATCATACAGGGAGCGGACCGCCACAATCAGACAGTCCGAAACCCCATACTCTCTGAGCACTCCCCACAGGACTTCCCGAGGGACACGGTCGAATGCCTTCTCCAAGTCCACAAAGCACATGTAGACTGGTTGGGCAAACTCCCATGCACCCTCAAGGACCCTGCCGAGAGTATAGAGCTGGTCCACAGTTCCACGACCAGGACGAAAACCACACTGTTCCTCCTGAATCCGAGGTTCGACTATCCGGCGTAGCCTCCTCTCCAGTACACCTGAATAGACCTTACCGGGAAGGCTGAGGAGTGTGATCCCACGAAAGTTAGAACACACCCTCCGGTTCCCCTTTTTAAAGAGAGGAACCACCACCCCGGTCTGCCAATCCAGAGGTACAAAAACATTTGACACAATAATGATCATATCTTAATTAACAAATTAGAACGGTATGGCGTCAGAGTGCTGGTCTTGAACTGGGTAAGAAGCCCAACTTATTAACTAACAGGAAACAATACATGAAGCTAGACATACTTTAGATGTCTACAGCGCAAACATTGTCTCGCCGGGTACACCAGGGATTAATACTGGGACCAACATTGTTCAATTTCTTTATAAATGACATCTGTAAAGTTACAAAGGACTTAAAGTTAGTATTATTTGAAAACGACACGACTGCATTTTGCTGAGGAGAGAACACACAAAATCTAATACAAATAATAACAGAAAAAATTTACAAATTAAAGAAATGGTTTGTCAAAAACAGACCGACTGCCATTTGAATCTCAGAGTAGTCGTCCCGAAGTAGACATTGAAAGGTAAAATTAATAACATTTTTGGGTGCATTAATAAATGATAAATTGAACTGGAAACCTCATATAAAAAATATACAACATGAGGTAGCGAGAAACACTTAAAAAATGAATATGTAGACCAAAAACCACTTCATATTCTGTACTGCTTGCTGGTGTTATCATATCTGAGTTATTGTGTAGGAATTTGAGTAAATAACTACAACTGTGGAATTAAATTATGGAATGGATTAAGCAAAGCAATCAAACAATGCACTATTATGATCCACTTCAAGAAACTCTTCAAACTTAAAGTGTTTACAAAGTACAAAGAAGAAGAACCATGATAAACATTCTGAATTGATTCATCCATCCATTCTTTCATTCTCAAAGCAATCTTACTCATCTCATCATACCAGCTGGTTTAGCCACGTCTCCGTGAAGATAAACAGGCTGCTCTCTCGATACGCACGCTGGCTTTTTGTCCATGAAGCTCGTCGATCTTTTTCAGCAGCGAGTTCACATTCCCCATGAAGACGGAAGGAATGAATGGTTTGTAGCGCCGTAGAGTTTCCTCTTGCTTAGCCTTTAGCTTAGCCCCGCTTTGCAGCCCTGAGGATTCTTCCTCAGCTCCGCTGGAATGGAGTGTCATACGCCAGCACACCCCATTGTTTTCAGAGTGAGCAGCTCCTCTCTCGAATAAGAAAGAAAGCTGGCTCCTGGTCTTTTAAAACTGCCAAAAGTATCCATTAGATATGTACAGGGATTCACTATGTCCTCATGGAAAGCATAAAAAAGATAAAATATATAAGATAAGTTTATAAGATCTAATAAATAATATCAATCAATCAATCAATCAATCAATCAATCAATTCCTTTATTGTCATTGTCATAATAACACTTAAGTCATACATGAACAACAAGATTTTGTTTGAGCTTTGTCCAGCGGCATAGAAACTGCATTGATGTGCAGGTTGACAGTAGTTTACATTTGAGCATTTTAGCATTGTCAGGAAGATCGCGATAAGAGGGACGTGGGGGTGGGAACAGTCAAGAGTGAGGTGATAGGATGGTCCGGGGCAGCAAAGGGGCAGGCTGTTCATTTAGCAGTCTCACAGCCTGGGGATACAGACTGTGAGACATTCTGGTGGTCCTGGCGCGAATCGATCTATACCTCCTTCCAGAGGGTAGCAGGTTGAAGAGGCCATGTGCTGGGTGGTATCTGTCCTTCAGGATGTTGTGTACTCGCTTTAGGCAGCGAGTTGTGTACATGGCACTCATCTCTGGGAGTATCGTCCTTGTAATTTTCCCCGCCGCTTTAACCACTCGCTGGAGGGCCTGTTGGTTCGCTTTAGTGCAGCTAGCAAACCACACTAAAAATCCGTAAGTGAGGACACTACTGATGGCACAGTTGTAAAAGTTGACCATTGATTTCTGCGGAATGTTTGCGCATTTTAGTTTCCTCAACAAAAAAAAAATTATAATAAATAATAATAATAATTAAAGATAAAAGATAAAGATAAAAGATACGTTTAAAAGATCTAGAACTACAGCGCTACTGGAGATGCAGCCGCCTTCCACAGCGCAAGCTTAAAAAAAATTAAAAAATAAATAAAAACATGTCATGATGACAGCAAAAACGTCAGCTGTATATATAGATCACCTAAGTTAAACAGGGATTCGTTTGAGAACTGGATTAAGGTAACTTTTACTGAAATCAGTCAAAAATAAATGTTCTTATGTGAATTCATTGATTGATTGAGACTTTTATTAGTAGGTTGCACAGTGAAGTACATATTCCGTACAATTGACCACTAAATGGTAACACCCGAATAAGTTTTTCAGTCGGGGTCCACTTAAATTGATTCATGATACAGATATATACTATCAGATATATACTATCATCATAATACAGTCATCACAAGAGACTTCAACATTGACCTCTTGAACCCTAACAAGAAAAAGACCATTGATTGCTTTATTGATTCAATGTATCATGATTTTGATAATAATACCACAAGTGGTCTGCTATCAACCGACATCAGCAACTGCCAGTTTTGCACAATCTATGATGGAAACAACAAGAAGAGGAACACTGATGACAAAAAAGACATTTCGAATACTGTGAAATGAACAAGTATGACAGCTTTCAAAAATTATCTAAGATCAAAGTTCGGAAAATACGCATTTCTTTCAATATGCATCATAACAAAAAGGGTAATACTAAAAAAATGGATGTATGTTGGTAGTCCAATTCATACTGACTGGTATACACAAGCTATGGAAATTATATCAATAGAAAAAAATGCATTAAGTTTAGATAATAATGAGTCATATATTGGAATATGGGATCCATTATTTACATTTGTTTTAACTATTAAATGAACCTAAAATATGACTTATTTTATATTTGTGGAAAATATTGGACACAGTGTGTTGTGAAGTTTATGAGATGTGATGCAAGTGTAAGCCACTGTGACACTATTGTTTTTTTTGTTTTTTTTAATATATAAATGGCTGTGATGATAATGTCAATCAGATACTTATAATCACTGTTATGTTGGAATTCTTATTAATACTGTTGTTGATATTATTAATTTTTGTTTGACTACTTGTTTTGTGTCATGTTTGTGTGTCCTCTCAATTGCTCTGTGCTATTCTGAATGTTGCTGGGCTGGGTTTGGTTTTGGAATTGGAATTGTATTATATATGGTATTATTGTGTGTTCTTTTGATTGATTGATTAATAAAACAAATTAAATTAAATTAAATTAAATTAAATTAAAAATAAATAAATACAATATATACAGTGAAAATGATGTGGATGATGCATTTGGTAATGTTTTAAATACTTTCTGAGGCTTTATGACAAACACAGTCCATTGCAACAACTTGGTAAGAAGCAAAACAAGAAGAACAATCAATCATGGATGACAAAGGAACCGAACAATTATTGCAACAAGAAAAATACCTTATATAGAACATTATAACCCAAAGGTCTACAGCAGAGGTGGGACCAAGTCATTGTTTTGCAAGTCACAAGTAAGTCTCAAGTCTTTGCCCTCAAGTCCGAGTCAAGTCCCGAGTCAAGACAGGCAAGCCCCGAGTCAAGTCCAAAGTCAAGAATGGAAAGTCTCAAGTCAAGTCCTAAGTCCTGCATTTTGAGTTTCGAGTCCTTTCAAGTCCTTTTAACCACAGACTAATATATTAACACAGATTGTGTATGCTTTTCAAACGCTGTATTTATTTATTAAAACAAGTGCATTTTAAATTGCAGGAAAGAAAATTGTGCTGACATTGCACTTTATAATAGCACTATTAACCAGTCATTTTAACCATTAACTCATTCCTTTACAGAACAAACACATTGAAAAATAAAGTGCAAATGTACTTATTTGTACAAAAGTGTTAACATTGAAAAAACATGACATATATGTGAACATAACAAAAAAGTTGTACTTTTTATATGTCAGGGCCCTATGCTGCATTGCATTTGCAAAAGACCAAATTAGCCAAGAGTCTGTCAGTCATTTGTGCACGATGGGGGCGTAGTATGATGCCACCATGGCTGAAAACTCGCTCCACTGGAGCACTGGAGGCAGGCACTGCCAAGACTCTCATGGCCACTCGGAACAGTGAAGGAAGAGTCTTCATGTTCAATGCCCAGAACAAAAGGGGGGAGAGAGTTGTTTTGGGTTGGTGCACTACTTGTAAGTGTATCTTGTGTTTTTTATGTTGATTTAATTAAAAAAAGAAAAGAAAAAAAAATATATTTCTTGTGCGGCCCGATACCAATCGATCCACGGACCAGTATCGGGCCGCGGCCCGGTGGTTGGGGACCACTGAGGTAAACAACCAACAGTATGTCAGAAAGCTAGCTAAAACGGTACACATATTCATAATATAGTATACATTTTAACTGACCTTTATTTTACTATTTTTGTCTTTTTTTTAGGTGGCTAAAATACGCGGTGCTGCTGACCGCCGTCTAACGTTACGTGTGATATATTGACTAACGTAACCCTGCTTAAAAAAAAATCACTGAACAAAAAGTATGAATAAGGTAGTGAACTGCAACAGATTCCCGTGTTTGCAATAACGTTATAACGTTAGCAGTGAGTTTACAGCCTCACTGATTTAACTACACAGCAAATAAAAGTCAAGTTACTTAGCCAATAAACGTTATCTTACATTCAAAACTTACCGTTCTTTGTGCAACTTCAAATGCCGGACGAAGTTGGAAGTTGTTGCCTCTCCATCAGTAATTTTCGAACCGCATGTGTTGCATACTGCAAACCGTTTTGTGTTGACCACCTCGTAATTTTTATACCCAAACAAAATTATTTTAGGTATCATTTTTTGTTCACTGGCGTGTGGTTTGGACATGTCTTCTTCGTTGGTTGTCCTGCAATTTGATTGGATGAATGCTGTGTGATGAAAACAAAGTAGATCTAATTTGATTGGCTGTTGTACTGAGACCACACCAGCTGACACACGCAACGCTGATAGACAAGTACACAATGAAAAATACGGAGCGCTCCCGAATAACTTTTTCATCTTTGGGTTTTGGGGAAAGTAGCAAGTCATGTCAAGTCATGTCAATTCAAAAGGCTCAAGTCCAAGTGAAGTCACAAGTCATTGATGTTAAAGTCTAAGTCGAGTTGCAAGTCTTTTTACATTTTGTCAAGTCCAGTCTAAAGTCATCAAATTCATGACTCGAGTCTGACTCGAGTCCAAGTCATGTGACTCGAGTCCACACCTCTGGTCTACAGAGGCAGAAAACAAGTACAAAACGTATAAAAACAAGCTATTAGCATACCATGAAAATGAAGAAAATAATAACAGTCAAATATTAGACAGGAACAAAAACAATATGAGAGCTATATGGGACATCCTCCATCCATCCATTTACTACCGCTTATTCCCTTCGGGGTCGCCGGGGGCGCTGGAGCCTATCTCAGCTACAAGCGGGCGGAAGGCGGGGTACACCCTGGACAAGTCGCCACCTCATCGCAGGGCCAACACAGATAGACAGACAACATTCACACTCACATTCACACACTAGATAGCATAATTAAAAATGGTGCTAAAAAGTATTCCCCTCAATAATTCTCACATGAAAATGTAAAAAATTATTAATTAATTTGTACAACACA
The DNA here is from genome assembly GCF_033978685.3 of Nerophis lumbriciformis. Taxonomy (NCBI): domain Eukaryota; kingdom Metazoa; phylum Chordata; class Actinopteri; order Syngnathiformes; family Syngnathidae; genus Nerophis; species Nerophis lumbriciformis. Next base: position 35,947,510 of record NC_084562.2, read on the forward strand.
CTGTACAACACTTAAAACCTTTAGCATATAAGTATGTGGAATTAAATTATGAAATGGATTTGGCAAAGAAGTAAACAATGGGTACTAATATGATGCAGTTTAAAAAATGGTGTTCACAAAGAATCTTGATAAACATCCTGAACCCTATCAACAAAATAGACTCTCTTATCTAGCTCATAATGTGAACCATAAACTTTGATTACGTGTTTGATCATTATTTACTTACTCATTGTGTATGGACCCATTACCTCCCTGCTTGGCACTCAGCATCAAGGGTTAGAATTGGGGGTTAAATCACCAAAAATGATTCTCGGGCGCGGCCACCGCTGCTGCTCACTGCGCCCCTCACCTCCCAGGGGGTGATCAAGGGTGATGGGTCAAATGCAGAGAATAATTTCGCCACACCTAGTGTGTGTGTGTGTGTGTGTGTGACAATCATTGGTACTTTAACTTAATTAATTTATGTATTTATTCGCTGTTGGTTTACAAATTGAGAACAAACAAATGTGTTAAAAACTGCTTGATACGAAAATGGGTAGGTTTAAATAAGTTGTACTTCTTTCTACTCCTTTTCAGACATGCTGTAATGAAAAAAATGGAAATACAGTGGGGCAAAAAAGTATTTAGTCAGCCACCAATTGTGCAAGTTCTCCCACTTAAAATGATGACAGAGGTCTGTAATTTTCATCATAGGTACACTTCAACTGTGAGAGACAGAATGTGAAAAAAAAGTCCAGGAATTCACATTGTAGGAATTTTAAAAAATTTATTTGTAAATTATGGTGGAAAATAAGTATTTGGTCAATAACAAAAATTCAACTCAATACTTTGTCATATAACCTTTGTTGGCAATAACAGAGGTCAAACGATTACTATAGGTCTTTACCAGGTTTGCACACACAGTAGCTGGTATTTTGGCTTATTCCTCCATGCAGATCTTCTCGAGAGCAGTGATGTTTTGGGGCTGTCGCTGAGCAACACAGACTTTCAACTCCCTCCACAGATTTTCTATGGGGTTGAGGTCTGGAGACTGGCTAGGCCACTCCAGGACTTTCAAATGCTTCTTACGGAGCCACTCCTTCGTTGACCGGGCGGTGTGTTTGGGATCATTTTCATGCTGGAAGACCCAGCCACGTTTCATCTTCAAAGCTCTCACTGATGGAAGGAGGTTTTGGCTCAAAATCTCACGATACATGGCCCCATTCATTCTTTCCTTAACACGGATCAGTCGGCCTGTCCCCTTAGTAGAAAAACAGCCCCAAAGCATGTTTCCACCCCCATGCTTCACAGTAGGTATGGTGTTCTTGGGATGCAACTCAGTATTCTTCTTCCTCCAAACACGACGAGTTGAGTTTATACCAAAAAGTTCTATTTTGGTTTCATGTGACCACATGACATTCTCCCAATCCTCTGCTGTATCATCCATGTGCTCTCTGGCAAACTTCAGACGGGCCTGGACATGCACTGGCTTAAGCAGGGGGACACGTCTGGCCCTGCAGGATTTGATTCCCTGTCGGCGTAGTGTGTTACTGATGGTAACCTTTGTTACTTTGGTCCCAGCTCTCTGCAGGTCATTCACCAGGTCCCCTGTGTGGTTCTGGGATTTTTGCTCACCGTTCTCATGATCATTTTGACCCCACGGGAGGAGATCTTGCGTGGAGCCCCAGATCGAGGGAGATTATCAGTGGTCTTGTATGTCTTCCATTTTCTGATAATTGCTCCCACAGTTGATTTTTTCACACCAAGCTGCTTGCCTATTGTAGATTCACTCTTCACAGTCTGGTGCAGGTCTACAATTCCTTTCCTGGTGTCCTTCGACAGCTCTTTGGTCTTGGCCATAGTGGAGTTTGGAGTCTGACTGTTTGAGGCTGTGGACAGGTGTCTTTTATACAGATAACAAGTTTTAACAGGTGCCATTAATACAGGTAACGAGTGGAAGACAGAAGAGCTTCTTAAAGAAGAAGTTACAGGTCTGTGAGAGCCAGAGATCTTCCTTGTTTGAAGTGACCAAATACTTATTTTCCACCATAATTTACAAATAAATTCTTTAAAATTCCTACAATGTGAATTCCTGGATTTTTTTCACATTCTGTCTCTCACAGTTGAAGTGTACCTATGATGAAAATTACAGACCTCTGTCATCATTTTAAGTGGGAGAACTTGCACAATCGGTGGCTGATTAAATACTTTTTTGCCCCACTGTATGTGTCATATAATATTGCATGTTCGAAATAAACTGACACCAACCAACACCACACCACTGTTGGATAGTGTATGTGTATCTATTACATTCAATCTGTGAAACCAAAATATGCAGAAAAGCAATTTAGTCACACAACGTCACACCAACAAAATGAAGCATTGCTGTATGTACATATACTGTATAGAATCAGAATCAGCTTTATTGTCATTACGCAAGGTAACGAGATTGAGGATATATACAGTATGTACTCAGAAGCACTAGTTAGTTGGGCAGATGTACTATAACCATGCAAACAAATGAACAAAAAGGAAGAACAAAATGGACAAGCTGGTTTCCGATTCCTTTCCAGGGACAGCTGGTCATATAAGGTAACGACAGCAGGAACCTACATTATCTTCTTTGAAAGGCGCTCATCAGAATTCATGTTCTTGGTAGATGAAAGCAGAAGGCACGGTGAAAGAAGAGGAACGTAAAACCACAACTCTAAAAAGAGAAAGGATCCTCAGCATATAAAGGGAAGCCATAGAAGCTCAGCCATACTTGAAGACCTCTGAAGATGAGAAACCCAGCTGTCACCATGAAGACACTTGTACTGCTCACGCTGATGTGTTTCCTGCAAGTCAGCATGTGTACAGGTCAGTTGGAATCCTCTTCTCTCTGCTTCTCATCCTGATAATTGTGGAAATGTGTGTGACGCGATTTTAATTGTGCATGTGTTTGTCCAGTCAGCCCACACATCATGATGAAGAACGACGAATGCTGCCCCAACAGCTCAAAAATACGTATCCCATTCCAAAATGTCCGGCATGTAAAAACAACACCAGAGGGCTGCGAGCCCCAAGCCATTGTGTGAGTACAATATTAAACACACCGGATTGTTTTTGTGTGACCACCTAATGCAAACATGACCAGTTTGTGATCAACCTCCTAGCAAAATAAGTCACTTCTCTTCATTAAGGTCAGGGGTGTCCAAAGATTTTCCACCAACGACCACTTAAAAAATCAAAAGGATGCAGGGGGTCTTTTGATATTTTTTACATTTTGTAAAGCAACCATATATCATACTTGCCAACTTTGAGACCTCCGAATTCGGGAGATGGGGTTGGGAGTATATTTATAGCTAGAATTCACTGAAATTCAAGTACTTCTTTTATATATGTATATAAAAGAAATACTTGAATTTCAGTGTTCATTTATTTACACATATACACACACATAACACTCCTCTCTACTACTTGCCGTAGTTTTGAAGCAATGCATGATGGGAATCCGGATGCTGTGTGTCGGTGTATTAACGTGCCGGCTGGAATAAACACACGCTGAGCAATTGCTCCGTGCCTGCCTACTTTATGGGTTATAGATAAACCTATGGATAACGGAGACATATATAATAGTCTCCTTCTTGTTGTGTGTGCAGTTGCGCACTGAGCTCCAAAAGCCGTAGATGTTATAACGTGAGTGGGCCGGCACGCTGTTTATATGGAGGAAAAGTGGACGTGACGACAGGCTGTCCTCACTCAGATCCGGCTGGAAATCGGGAGAAATTCGGGAGAATGGTTGTCCCGGGAGATTTTTGGGAGAGGCACTGAAATTTGGGAGGGTTGGCAAGTATGCCATATACAGGTAAAAGCCAGTAAATTAGAATATTTTGAAAAACTTGATTTATTTCAGTAATTGCATTCAAAAGGTGTAACTTGTACATTATATTTATTCATTGCACACAGACTGATGCATTCAAATGTTTATTTCATTTAATTTTGATGATTTGAAGTGGCAACAAATGAAAATCCAAAATTCCGTGTGTCACAAAATTAGAATATTACTTAAGGCTAATACAAAAAAGGGATTTTTAGAAATGTTGGCCAACTGAAAAGTATGAAAATGAAAAATATGAGCATGTACAATACTCAATACTTGGTTGGAGCTCCTTTTGCCTCAATTACTGCGTTAATGCGGCGTGGCATGGAGTCGATGAGTTTCTGGCACTGCTCAGGTGTTATGAGAGCCCAGGTTGCTCTGATAGTGGCCTTCAACTCTTCTGCGTTTTTGGGTCTGGCATTCTGCATCTTCCTTTTCACAATACCCCACAGATTTTCTATGGGGCTAAGGTCAGGGGAGTTGGCGGGCCAATTTAGAACAGAAATACCATGGTCCGTAAACCAGGCACGGGTAGAAGTCCTGTTGGAACTTGAAATCTCCATCTCCATAGAGCAGGTCAGCAGCAGGAAGCATGAAGTGCTCTAAAACTTGCTGGTAGACGGCTGCGTTGACCCTGGATCTCAGGAAACAGAGTGGACCGACACCAGCAGATGACATGGCACCCCAAACCATCACACAACCATGCAAATTTTGCATTTCCTTTGGAAATCGAGGTCCCAGTAAACGATATATTTTTAAAGTATATTTCAATGTTTAAATACAGATAAAATAAATGAATGTTCATTGTTGTAAATGTGAGCAGTTTTGAAGAATATTTTCCCTTGTATGTTTGTTTGTATACTTATACATATACAAATGATGAAAGCGTATAAAAAGAAATCATGCATAAATTAAAACGTAAAACAATCCTAATTACATTATTAGCACCAATCCCTTTTATTTAGTTGTCTACAAAAGTTTAAAGTGTAGTTTTTAAAGGAGCAAAAACTAATTCTGGATAAAATGCCAAAATGGACACAATCATGGCAACAGGAACCATAAACAACCTGCTTTTAAATGAATGGGCAACCAAGGAGAAAAAGTAAGAACAATGTCTCATAACTAATCTGCACATTTGTTATTTTCAGAGTCCAAACAGTGGCGAATAAAACTTTTTGCCTTGACCCCAGCTGGAAGAGGGCAATAAATCTGTTGGAAAAATTTGAGGGCCATCAGCCACCAACACATCTCCACCGGAACCAAGTGCGCCGCTAGGGATTTTGGGCCCCATGAAAAAGAATCTTTACAGGGCCCCCAACACAGTGTCATTATTTTTTCTGTATTATAATTTCATCATCTCTGGGCCCCCCTCCATCATGGGCCCCAAGAATCCGTCTCCTTTACCCCCCCTTTTCGGCGCCCCTGACCGGAACCCTGTGTCAAACCATACGGTTGTTGAAGTCATGTGAGGAGGAAGTTCCTTCATGTCAGTTTTGACATGAGAGTCCTGTGTGTAATACTCTGTATGCTGTACAATGAGGACCAGCGGGTGGTTAAAAAAAGCTATAGGAAACATTTTGTACATTAGAGATTCTTAAATGCTTTATCTGAACAAAACATATTAGCTTTGTGTTAAAAGGTGAAAAATATAATTAGCGGAATATCTGACAATTCATCCATTTAAAAATACAATATTTTCACTGTTGCAATATGTTGAAGACCAATAATAAATAGCTGCTGGTGAAAAATGGCCCCCGAGCCACACTTTGGACCACCCTCGTGCTGTAGGTTTGCCTCACACTGTTTCAGAAATATTTTTTATTTTTATTTGTAATGTTACGTTATGCTTTTATTACATTTCCTATCCAATGTGTATTTTTGTATTTTAATCATGTTTTTTTTAAAATATGTGTCTGTTGTGAATACTGCTTGTATATTGTTTGTATATGATGTAACAACATCACCTGTGTCAGGAGCAAATATTTGCTACTTGTTAGTATTGTTTTGGATATTCATTTGAATTGGAATGTTTCTTTAGGTGACATTTTAATACACTGTGAGAAGACAAAACTGATGATAAATGACTCAATTATTATATGATGGTAATATATGATGGATTCCACATCCTGATTTGATGACTGCTGCTGTCACATTAAATGAGTCAAAGACCGCACGTAGTTGTAGTGAAAACTTCATGATAATAAATAAAATATTGTTTTAATTACTTTTGTACATTTTTTTTAATAATCTCACAATCACAAGGAATTCATTTTTTTCCCCATTTTGTCATCTTTGTCACTGCTCACCGCCAGTGTGCTAGACGAGAAATGAGTAAGGCGCTGCATCATTATGCCAGAAAAGTAGTTCCTCAATGTTAGTACCTTCAGTAACAATGTCGCTAATACTTGGTTAATATGCAGGTCACGGCATGTAAACAGAGCATTGTTAGTGTTTTTTAAAATGACTTTTTAGAGTGCTTTATAGGCGGAATAGTAGAATCCACATTACCTACATTGTTAGCTGCCTTGTGCTAGCATTTTTTTTTACTATCTAACAGAGGTGTGGACTCGAGTCACATGACTTGGACTCGAGTCAGACTCGAGTCATGAATTTGATGACTTTAGACTCGACTTGACAAAATGTAAAAAGACTTGCAACTCGACTTAGACTTTAACATCAATGACTTGTGACTTCACTTGGACTTGAGCCTTTTGAATTGACATGACTTGACATGACTTGCTACTTTCCCCAAAACCCAAAGATGAAAAAGTTATTCGGGAGCGCTCCGTATTTTTCATTGTGTACTTGTCTATCAGCGTTGCGTGTGTCAGCTGGTGTGGTCTCAGTACAACAGCCAATCAAATTAGATCTACTTTGTTTTCATCACACAGCATTCATCCAATCAAATTGCAGGACAACCAACGAAGAAGACATGTCCAAACCACACGCCAGTGAACAAAAAATGATACCTAAAATAATTTTGTTTGGGTATAAAAATTACGAGGTGGTCAACACAAAACGGTTTGCAGTATGCAACACATGCGGTTCGAAAATTACTGATGGAGAGGCAACAACTTCCAACTTCGTCCGGCATTTGAAGTTGCACAAAGAAGGGTAAGTTTTGAATGTAAGATAACGTTTATTGGCTAAGTAACGTGACTTTTATTTGCTGTGTAGTTAAATCAGTGAGGCTGTAAACTCACTGCTAACGTTATAACGTTATTGCAAACACGGGAATCTGTTGCAGTTCACTACCTTATTCATACTTTTTGTTCAGTGATTTTTTTTAAGCAGGGTTACGTTAGTCAATATATCACACGTAACGTTAGACGGCGGTCAGCAGCACCGCGTATTTTGGCCACCTAAAAAAAGACAAAAATAGTAAAATAAAGGTCAGTTAAAATGTATACTATATTATGAATATGTGTACCGTTTTAGCTAGCTTTCTGACATACTGTTGGTTGTTTACCTCAGTGGTCCCCAACCACCGGGCCGCGGCCCGGTACTGGTCCGTGGATCGATTGGTATCGGGCCGCACAAGAAATCATTTTTTTTTTTCTCTCTTTTTTTAATTAAATCAACATAAAAAACACAAGATACACTTACAAGTAGTGCACCAACCCAAAACAACTCTCTCCCCCCTTTTGTTCTGGGCATTGAACATGAAGACTCTTCCTTCACTGTTCCGAGTGGCCATGAGAGTCTTGGCAGTGCCTGCCTCCAGTGCTCCAGTGGAGCGAGTTTTCAGCCATGGTGGCATCATACTACGCCCCCATCGTGCACAAATGACTGACAGACTCTTGGCTAATTTGGTCTTTTGCAAATGCAATGCAGCATAGGGCCCTGACATATAAAAAGTACAACTTTTTTGTTATGTTCACGTATATGTCATGTTTTTTCAATGTTAACACTTTTGTACAAATAAGTACATTTGCACTTTATTTTTCAATGTGTTTGTTCTGTAAAGGAATGAGTTAATGTTTAAAATGACTGGTTAATAGTGCTATTATGAAGTGCAATGTCAGCACAATTTTCTTTCCTGCAATTTAAAATGCACTTGTTTTAATAAATAAATACAGCGTTTGAAAAGCATACACAATCTGTGTTAATATATTAGTCTGTGGTTAAAAGGACTTGAAAGGACTCGAAACTCAAAATGCAGGACTTAGGACTTGACTTGAGACTTTCCAGTCTTGACTTTGGACTTGACTCGGGGCTTGCCTGTCTTGACTCGGGACTTGACTCGGACTTGAGGGCAAAGACTTGAGACTTACTTGTGACTTGCAAAACAATGACTTGGTCCCACCTCTGCTATCTAACGACATGTGATCTTGTCCCACATAAGGATTTTGAAAGATGGGCAATACGGTTTTTTTTAAAGCGCAGTTTTCCTTTAAGTTTGTTTGGATTTACTCCATCACATTCAACCTTTTTTTTTTTTTTTAATAACTGGCTTGTATATTTGTCACAAAACCTTTAAAATATGTCACACATGGGCTGTTAAAAATAAATAAAGAGTAGCCTTATTGAACATATGTCAGGAAGCCTCTTGGTCACGTGGTTGCAACCCAGTAATTTATTCAACTGACAGAAACACTATTATATTTGAATTACACAATCTGGAACACCCTGCCAGAATAAAAAACAAAACAATTAACAGGTTTTGAAAGACTTTATCACAATTAGGGTCTGATCTACTAGGATGTATATATTAAGTCCTTAACAGCGTGTCCACACAATAAAATTGCTTGTACTAGTGTTGTCCCGATACCAATATTTTGGTACCGGTACCAAAATATATTTCGATACTTTTCGATACTTTTTGATACTTTTCTAAATAAAGGGGACCACAAAAAATGGCATTATTGTTTTTTTTTATTTTTTATTGTCTCGATAAATCACACTGTTATGCTAATTAATTACATTTGCATGACTTCCTCCCAGTATCTTATTGTGGGTGCTCTGATGATCACTAAATATTCTGCATATTCATGAAGGCAGACATGCCAAATGCATTACACTCCCTATTTTGCTCATTTAAGAGACGCAATCCTCATTGCACTGCAAAAACTGAAATCTAAGTAAGATTAAATACCTCAAATAAGGGTGATATTGTCACGGCGCGGATTCGAACCCGCTTTTCCTCGGCAGCTGGAGCCGCCGGGACCTCTGCTGGCAGCACACTTGGACACGCCCCTGCTCACGCTGGGCCCAGCACGCCCATGCAGCGACAAGCCTGCAGGCAATTTCGCATCAGCACACCTGGGCCTGATGAGAGGGAGCAACATAAAAGCCAGCGGACCCAAAGGACCTTCGCCAGAACGTAGCCAATCTTCCTGAGTAAGCATCACGTCTGGCACCACTCCCTCGTTCCTTGCTCGCCTTCTTTGTGCTCTTCCTCGTTCCCGTGTTTGATGTCCCTTGTGTCTTCCACAGTGTCTTCCCTGTTGCCTGTGATCGTGTCCTGTCTCACGACCTCCACCTGGATCTCTGCTTGCCTCCCTCGACCCTTGACCTCTGCTTGGACTCGGACATCATTGCCTCTCTCCAGCCCCCGACTGCTTGCCTCCCTGCTGACTGCCTCTTCGCCTTGCCCCTTGGATTCGACGAACGATTCATACAACACGCACCGACAACACCCACTGGTAAAACTTACATTGTTAACCCTACACATCGTCTGCACTCATTCACTTGTGGTAGCATACACACCCCACACACTCATCAAGGTTTTCAATAAACCTGATAAACCGCAGTTCTGCCTTGGTGTCGCCTCCTTCCCTTTGCCCGGTACACAACAGATATTTGCTTATTTTTTGTCTGATAAGATAATTCTTCTTATTAAGCAGATTTTATGTTAGAGTGTTTTACTTGTTTTAAGTGTTTTGGTCCTAAATAATCTCAGTAAGATATTGCAGCTTGTTGCTGAGATTTTATGACCTATATTAAGTAAAACATGCTTGAAACTAGAATATCAACTGATGCAAAGCTGTGTCATCAACACTCACAAGTATAAAACTGCTTTTTTGAAGTAATAATTTCTTATTTCAAGCATGAAATAGAAAATCATGACTTTGACACAATAATGTCTCATAATTAAAACAGATGACAGCCAAATGGACTTTACTGTTTTATTTTCAATGAAACAATAGAAAAGATGTACTCCTATAGTAGTACAGTTGGCACAGTACAGTAAACTGACAGTTAATATTTAAAACATTTGACATTTCAAACAATTTTGAACAGAAATAGTTCATACACATTCAGATAAATTCTTCCAAATTACAATTTAAAAAAAATTGCCAATGGGCCGGGCTATAAATATATATATCCATCCATCCCATCCATCCATTTTCTACCGCTTATTCCCATTTATATATATATATATATATATATATATATATGGATGGATGGATGGATGGATATATATATATATATATATATATATATATATATATATATGTATGTGTGGGAAAAAAAATCACAAGACTATTTCATCTCTACAGGCCTGTTTCATGAGGGGGGGTACCCTCAATCATCAGGAGATTTTAATGGGAGCATTCGCATACCATGGTTTATATAGGGCACAGAGTGGGTGGGTACAGGCTGGCCTAGGGGCGTGGTGATTGGCTCATGTGTTACCTAGGAGGTGTTTCCGTCTATGGCGGCATGTTGTTACAATTTCGCTGCGCTTGTTGAGGGATGACAGGTCTGGACGGTAAATAATAAACAGTTTCTCTTTCAAGCATAGGTTGCATCTTTTATTACCACTATTGTAAGGTGTGCTGGATGCAAGAATTTGCCATGTTATTGAATATTCAACATTATTGTCTTTGAGGTCCCAAATGTGTTTGCTGAGTTCTGTGGTATTTCGCAGGTTTTTGTTCCTGAAAGAAGCCTTGTGATTGTTCCATCTGGTTTTGAATTCTCCCTCGGTTAATCCTACATGTGTCGGATGTGTTAATGTCCTTGCGTATTACCTTAGATTGGTAGACAACTGATGTTTGTAAGCACCCCCCGTTGAGAGGGCAATCAGGTTTCTTTCGACAGTTACATTCTTTGTTGGTTTTGGAGTCGCTCTGTCTGGGGGCCGACGGCTCATTTGCAATTGTTTTGTTGTGGTTTGAGATGATTTGTCGTATGTTGTTCATGCAGCTGTAGCTCAATTTAATGTTGTTCTTGTTGAATACTTTTCTTAGGGTGTTGTCTTTGGGAAAGTGTTTGTCAATCAGATTGAGGAATTTGTGTCCAATGTTCGTTGAGACGTTTTTGCTGTATGGGGGGTTGTACCATATATATATATATATATATATATATATATATATATATATATATATAATATTTAGTATAAGTTTGCTGATTTCAAGAAATGTAATGCCGAGCGCATATCATTATGTCAAGATAATGGCACTAGCATTTACTTAATTTAAGAATATTTTTCAACATACTGAGAAAAAAAGTGTCATATTTGTTTTTTCTATCAAGAAAAGTGCACTTGTTATTAGTGAGAATATACTTATTTTAAGGTATTTCGGGGTTCATTGAGGTTAGCTAATTTTACTTGTCTTGGAAAGTCTTGACAAGCCAAATGTTCTTGTTCTATTGGCAGATAATTTTGCTTAGTTCAAATAAAATACCCCTAATTTTTGTATTTTTTTTCCTTGTTTTTGAACACTGACTTTTTGCAGTGTGTAAATTAGCTTTGCGTGTGCTATCAAGTTTACACGTGTTTTAATACACGCAACCCTTTAGTAGTTCAGACCCTATACTGTATTTATTAGTTAGTTTTCTCCGAGTGCCTTCCTTCCTTTCACATCCCAAAAACATGCATGTGACGTTAATTGGGGACTCTAAATGGCAAATAAAGGGATTTGGTTGTTATACTGCAAAAACTACTTTGTTTTAATCCCAAAATGGAGCCATCAAATTTCTGAATCAATTTGCTCGAAATATGTTTGAGCACTTGGTAGTGGAATTGGAGTGGGCGACGCTAAAAAATTTTTGTGAACACCGATTACCATTGAATGAATTTCTGATTTGAATCATAATCAGGCCAAAGACTATCAGCCAACAAACAATGTAACTAATTTGTGAACAAATTACCCATACATCAATCAATCTCAATCAATCTTTATTTATATAGCCCTTAATCACAAGTGTCTCAAAGGGCTGCACAAGCCACAACGACATCCTCGGTACAAAGCCCACATACGGGCAAGGAAAAACTCACCCCAGTGGGACGTCGATGTGAATGACTATGAGAAACCTTGGAGAGGACCGCATATGTGGGTAACCCCCCCCCCTCTAGGGGAGACCGAAAGCAATGGATGTCGAGTGGGTCTGACATAATATTGTGAGAGTCCAGTCCATAGTGGATCCAACATAATAGTAAGAGTCCAGTCCATAGTGGGGCCAGCAGGACACCATCCCGAGCGGAGACGGGTCAGCAGCGTAGAGATGTTCCCAGCCGATGCACAGGCGAGCGGTCCACCCCGGGTCCCGACTCTGGACAGCCAGCACTTCATCCATGGCCACCGGACCTGTGCCCCCCCCCCCTCAAGGAAAAGGGGAGCAGAGGAGAAAAGAAAAGAAACGGCAGATCAACTGGTCTAACAGGGGGGCTATTTAAAGGCTAGAGTATACAAATGAGTTTTAAGATGGGACTTAAATGCTTCTACTGAGGTAGCATCTCTAATTGTTACCGGGAGGGCATTCCATAGTACTGGAGCCCGAATAGAAAACGCTCTATAGCCCGCAGACTTTTTTTGGGCTCTGGGAATCACTAATAAGCCGGAGTTCTTTGAACGCAGATTTCTTGCCGGGACATATGGTACAATGCAATCGACAAGATAGGACGGAGCTAGACCGTGTAGTATTTTATACGTAAGTAGTAAAACCTTAAAGTCACTTCTTAAGTGCACAGGAAGCCAGTGCAGGTGAGCCAGTATAGGCGTAATATGATCAAACTTTCTTGTTCTTGTCAAAAGTCTAGCAGCCGCATTTTGTACCAACTGTAATTTTTTAATGCTAGACATAGGGAGACCCGAAAATAATACGTTACAGTAGTCGAGACGAGACGTAACGAACGCATGAATAATGATCTCAGCGTCGCTAGTGGATAAAATAGAACGAATTTTAGCGATATTACGGAGATGAAAGAAGGCCGTTTTAGTAACACTCTTAATGTGTGATTCAAACGAGAGAGTTGGGTGGAAGATAATACCCAGATTCTTTACTGATTCGCCTTGTGTAATTGTTTGGTTGTCAAATGTTAAGGTGGTATTATTAAATAAATGTCGGTGTTTAGCAGGACCGATAATCAGCATTTCCGTTTTCTTGGCGTTGAGTTGCAAGAAGTTAGCGGACATCCATTGTTTAATTTCATTAAGACACGCCTCCAGCTGACTACAATCCGGCGTGTTGGTCAGCTTTAGGGGCATGTAGAGTTGGGTGTCATCAGCATAGCAATGAAAGCTAACACCGTATTTGCGTATGATGTCGCCTAGCGGCAGCATGTAAATACTAAAGAGTGCAGGGCCAAGAACCGAACCCTGAGGAACTCCGCACGTTACCTTAACATAGTCCTAGGTCACATTATTATGGGAGACGCATTGCATCCTGTTAGTAAGATAAGAGTTAAACCACGACAAAGCTAAGTCTGACATACCAATACGTGTTTTGATACGCTCTAATAAAATATTATGATCGACGGTATCGAAAGCAATAAAACAATTTAAGATTATACAACAATAACAACAAAATACTACAAGTGCCCCTTTGTTAAATACAATAGTTTGAGCAAAATATAGTCAATAGCGCAAAGTAACTACACAAAACTACTGTTTGCTCTCATTTAAATGCTCCCAAACCCCTTGTGTCCAAGAGCTTCACAAAAAAACCCAACATTTGTGAAAATCATCAAATTATCAACCTCATTATGCTACTATGAGATCAACATGGTTTATACTAAATAGCATCAATAAAAATGGTACTAATAAGGATTACACTCAATAGTTCTCAGACGGTAATGTAAAAAATGACAACATTTGACTAAGTTATTGAATTATCAGACCTGTTTCTTTACTTGCACAATTTTGTCAAATTATTGAAAAACTACTTTACAACATATTGGGCAAATGCATTAATACAAGTGGAACACTCACGGATAACCAATACGGATACAGAGCCAATATTTCAACATCGATGCCATTAATTGAAATAACGGAAAAGATTATCAATGCAATACCGATGGCAAACAGTGTGCAGTGTTTGTAGATCTAACAAAAACATCCATCCATCCATCCATCCATCTTCTTCCGCTTATCCGAGGTCGGGTCGCGGGGGCAGCAGCCTAAGCAGGGAAGCCCAGACTTCCCTCTCCCCAGCCACTTCGTCCAGCTCCTCCCGGGGGATCCCGAGGTGTTCCCAGGCCAGCCGGGAGACATAGTCTTCCCAACGTGTCCTGGGTCTTCCTCGTGGCCTCCTACCGGTCGGACATGCCCTAAACACCTCCTTAGGGAGGCGCTCGGGTGGCATCCTGACCAGATGCCCGAACCACCTCATCTGGCTCCTCTCGATGTGGAGGAGCAGCGGCTCCACTTTGAGCTCCCCCCGGATGACCGAGCTTCTCACCCTATCTCTAAGGGAGAGCCCCGCCACCCGGCGGAGGAAACTCATTTCGGCCGCTTGTACCCGTGATCTTGTCCTTTCGGTCATAACCCAAAGCTCATGACCATAGGTGAGGATGGGAACGTAGATCGACCGGTAAATTGAGAGCTTTGCCTTCCGGCTCAGCTCCTTCTTCACCACAACGGATCGATACAGCGTCCGCATTACTGAAGACGCCGCACCGATCCGCCTGTCGATCTCACGATCCACTCTTCCCTCACTCGTGAACAAGACTCCGAGGTACTTGAACTCCTCCACTTGGGGCAAGATCTCCTCCCCAACCCGGAGATGGCACTCCACCCTTTTCCGGGCGAGAACCATGGACTCGGACTTGGAGGTGCTGATTCTCATCCCAGTCGCTTCACACTCAGCTGCGAACCGATCCAGTGAGAGCTGAAGATCCTGGCCAGATGAAGCCATCAGGACCAAATCATCTGCAAAAAGCAGAGACCTAATCCTGCAGCCACCAAACCGGATCCCCTCAACGCCTTGACTGCGCCTAGAAATTCTGTCCATAAAAGTTATGAACAGAATCGGTGACAAAGGGCAGCCTTGGCGGAGTCCAACCCTCACCGGAAACGTGTCCGACTTACTGCCGGCAATGTGGACCAAGCTCTGACACTGATCATACAGGGAGCGGACCGCCACAATCAGACAGTCCGAAACCCCATACTCTCTGAGCACTCCCCACAGGACTTCCCGAGGGACACGGTCGAATGCCTTCTCCAAGTCCACAAAGCACATGTAGACTGGTTGGGCAAACTCCCATGCACCCTCAAGGACCCTGCCGAGAGTATAGAGCTGGTCCACAGTTCCACGACCAGGACGAAAACCACACTGTTCCTCCTGAATCCGAGGTTCGACTATCCGGCGTAGCCTCCTCTCCAGTACACCTGAATAGACCTTACCGGGAAGGCTGAGGAGTGTGATCCCACGATAGTTAGAACACACCCTCCGGTTCCCCTTTTTAAAGAGAGGAACCACCACCCCGGTCTGCCAATCCAGAGGTACAAAAACATTTGACACAATAATGATCATATCTTAATTAACAAATTAGAACGGTATGGCGTCAGAGTGCTGGTCTTGAACTGGGTAAGAAGCCCAACTTATTAACTAACAGGAAACAATACATGAAGCTAGACATACTTTAGATGTCTACAGCGCAAACATTGTCTCGCCGGGTACACCAGGGATTAATACGGGGACCAACATTGTTCAATTTCTTTATAAATGACATCTGTAAAGTTACAAAGGACTTAAAGTTAGTATTATTTGAAAACGACACGACTGCATTTTGCTGAGGAGAGAACACACAAAATCTAATACAAATAACAGAAAAAAAGTACAAATTAAAGAGATGGTTTGACAAAAACAGACTGCCTTTGAATCTCAGAGTAGTCGTCCCGGAGTAGACATTGAAAGGTAAAATTAATAACATTTTTGGGTGCATTAATAAATGATAAATTGAACTGGAAACCTCATATAAAAAATATACAACATGAGGTAGCGAGAAACACTTAAAAAATGAATATGTAGACCAAAAACCACTTCATATTCTGTACTGCTTGCTAGTGTTATCATATCTGAGTTATTGTGTAGGAATTTGAGTAAATAACTACAACTGTGGAATTAAATTATGGAATGGATTAAGCAAAGCAATCAAACAATGCACTATTATGATCCACTTCAAGAAACTCTTCAAACTTAAAGTGTTTACAAAGTACAAAGAAGAAGAACCATGATAAACATTCTGAATTGATTCATCCATCCTTTCATTCTCAAAACAATCTTACTCATCTCATCATATGAAATATAACTTATTTCACCAATTATTAATTATTTAATTATTTTTGATTGTGATTACTTATGGAGTATATTGTGAATAAATTGAGAACAGGAAAAGAACAAAAGTTTTAGCAACTGTTATGTAAAAGAAAAGGGGTAGGATTAAATAAACTCTGCTTCGTCCTACTCCTTTTTGAACATGTTGAAAAGAGAAACTGGAAATTGTGATGTATCATGTTGTATGCTTGCATGTTCGAAATAAACTCAAACTCAAACTCAAAACAAAAGTAAACTTTATTCAGTAACGGTGTTACAAAAGATGTCAGTTAGAATGATACAAAGTGTTGGCTATAGAGAACATTCAAACCCTTTATTTATTGAATCTGTATTTCTTATATCTTTAATTATTGAGTCAAAACTATTGAAACTCGATGAATTGGTGCAATTGCAAACAGCTAAAATTATGCACGATGCAAACTATAACCTGCTACCCAAAAATGTACAATTCTTCTCAACAAAACAATAGGAAAGAGAACAATGTCACCTAAAACATTTGTATACATGTAAAACACTTAAGACCTTTAGTAAATCCGTATGCAGAATTACATTTTGGAATGGGCTCGGCAAAAAAGTCAAACAAAGCAGTAATATGATCAAATTTAAGAAACAGTTCAAACTATATAAGTGTTTACAAAGTACAGAGAAGAAGAATCCTGATAAACATCTTGAACCATATTGAAAAGTGAGATCATTTTATTCATCTCATTATCTGGATCATAACTTACTTAACTATTTATTGATGAACCCTTTATTTAATGTTTAAATACAGGTAAAAGCCAGTAAATTTGAATATTTTGAAAAACTTGATTTATTTCAGTAATTGCATTCAAAAGGTGTAACTTGTACATTATATTTATTCATTGCACACAGACTGATGCATTCAAATGTTTATTTCATTTAATTTTGATGATTTGAAGTGGCAACAAATGAAAATCCAAAATTCCGTGTGTCACAAAATTAGAATATTACTTAAGGCTAATACAAAAAAGGGATTTTTAGAAATGTTGGCCAACTGAAAAGTATGAAAATGAAAAATATGAGCATGTACAATACTCAATACTTGGTTGGAGCTCCTTTTGCCTCAATTACTGCGTTAATGCGGCGTGGCATGGAGTCCATGAGTTTCTGGCACTGCTCAGGTGTCATGAGAGCCCAGGTTGCTCTGATAGTGGCCTTCAACTCTTCTGCGTTTTTGGGTCTGGCATTCTGCATCTTCCTTTTCACAATACCCCACAGATTTTCTATGGGGCTAAGGTCAGGGGAGTTGGCGGGCCAATTTAGAACAGAAATACCATGGTCCGTAAACCAGGCACGGGTAGATTTTGCGCTGTGTGCAGGCGCCAAGTCCTGTTGGAACTTGAAATCTCCATCTCCATAGAGCAGGTCAGCAGCAGGAAGCATGAAGTGCTCTAAAACTTGCTGGTAGACGGCTGCGTTGACCCTGGATCTCAGGAAACAGAGTGGACCGACACCAGCAGATGACATGGCACCCCAAACCATCACCCAACCATGCAAATTTTGCATTTCCTTTGGAAATCGAGGTCCCAGAGTCTGGAGGAAGACAGGAGAGGCACAGGATCTACGTTGCCTGAAGTCTAGTGTAAAGTTTCCACCATCAGTGATGGTTTGGGGTGCCATGTCATCTGCTGGTGTCGGTCCACTCTGTTTCCTGAGATCCAGGGTCAACGCAGCCGTCTACCAGCAAGTTTTAGAGCACTTCATGCTTCCTGCTGCTGACCTGCTCTATGGAGATGGAGATTTCAAGTTCCAACAGGACTTGGCGCCTGCACACAGCGCAAAATCTACCCGTGCCTGGTTTACGGACCATGGTATTTCTGTTCTAAATTGGCCCGCCAACTCCCCTGACCTTAGCCCCATAGAAAATCTGTGGGGTATTGTGAAAAGGAAGATGCAGAATGCCAGACCCAAAAACGCAGAAGAGTTGAAGGCCACTATCAGAGCAACCTGGGCTCTCATAACACCTGAGCAGTGCCAGAAACTCATCGACTCCATGCCACGCCGCATTAACGCAGTAATTGAGGCAAAAGGAGCTCCAACCAAGTATTGAGTATTGTACATGCTCATATTTTTCATTTTCATACTTTTCAGTTGGCCAACATTTCTAAAAATCCCTTTTTTGTATTAGCCTTAAGTAATATTCTAATTTTGTGACACACGGAATTTTGGATTTTTATTTGTTGCCACTTCAAATCATCAAAATTAAATGAAATAAACATTTGAATGCATCAGTCTGTGTGCAATGAATAAATATAATGTACAAGTTACACCTTTTGAATGCAATTACTGAAATAAATCAAGTTTTTCAAAATATTCTAATTTACTGGCTTTTACCTGTATGTATTTAATATTTATTTACTAACGCATTTATTTATTCATTCTCTGTTGTGTTACAGATTGAGTAATGGGAAATGGGTTATAATTGTATAGCACTTTTCTACCGTCGAGGTATTGTCTCGCTCAACGACACAACGGACGTGACGAGGATGGCGGAAGCCGGGGATCGAACCAAGAAGCCTCACGTTGCTGACACGGCCGCTCTATCAACTGCAACGCTGTCCCCTGTACAAACAGATGTGTTAGAAATTGCAATGAAACCAAAAGAAGTAGGAATAAACAACCTCTGCTTCTAAATACTCCTACCATTATTAATCTGATACTACCCTGGCCTTAAGTATGGACTGAATATGGATCGATCCATCTGGCCGAAAGTGCCATGATGTGTCGTGTTTATTATGAAATATATTTAGTTAGAATGTGAATGCCAAACTAGAGAGATGTCCTCCACTCATCCTCCATACTTGGACACATATGCAGACATATTTTGCTTTAAAAGAATGTATATATACAACAAATTGCTGCTGGAATCTTGCTTGTAGTTTCTGACAGAACAGCCGGCCGTGCAGTTGGAGCTGAGCTAAAGAAGAAGTGGGAGGGAAAAAAGAACATGATTGTAGTGGACTTTGATACTACTGGTTTTTTCTGGATTGAGTCATCAAGGCTGCCAACCTAAGTTTCTAGTAAAACACACAAAGATATATTGATACAGGCATATTTAGACATATTTCATGTTTGGTTTAGTAGGATTAGGGTTAGGGGTGGGGTTATGTTTATTATGTATTAATGTAATAGATACATTAATACAGGCATATTAAGGCATATTTTCGTGTTTGGTTTAGGAGTTATCTTTGAAACATGTTTTTATTGCTTCAAACAAGTTTTCTCCGTATTCTAAGAACATTACTGTCATATTGAGTTAAAAACTAATTTTTGCATTTGAAAAACTTGCTCTATACTCTCGGCAGGGTCCTTGAGGGTGCATGGGAGTTTGCCCAACCAGTCTACATGTGCTTTGTGGACTTGGAGAAGGCATTCGACCGTGTCCCTCGGGAAGTCCTGTGGGGAGTGCTCAGAGAGTATGGGGTTTCGGACTGTCTGATTGTGGCGGTCCGCTCCCTGTATGATCAGTGTCAGAGCTTGGTTCGCATTGCCGGCAGTAAGTCGGACACGTTTCCGGTGAGGGTTGGACTCCGCCAAGGCTGCCCTTTGTCACCGATTCTGTTCATAACTTTTATGGACAGAATTTCTAGGCGCAGTCAAGGCGTTGAGGGGATCCGGTTTGGTGGCTGCAGGATTAGGTCTCTGCTTTTTGCAGATGATTTGGTCCTGATGGCTTCATCTGGCCAGGATCTTCAGCTCTCACTGGATCGGTTCGCAGCTGAGTGTGAAGCGACTGGGATGAGAATCAGCACCTCCAAGTCCGAGTCCATGGTTCTCGCCCGGAAAAGGGTGGAGTGCCATCTCCGGGTTGGGGAGGAGATCTTGCCCCAAGTGGAGGAGTTCAAGTACCTCGGAGTCTTGTTCACGAGTGAGGGAAGAGTGGATGGTGAGATCGACAGGCGGATCGGTGCGGCGTCTTCAGTAATGCGGACGCTGTATCGATCTGTTGTGGTGAAGAAGGAGCTGAGCCGGAAGGCAAAGCTCTCAATTTACCGGTCGATCTACGTTCCCATCCTCATCTATGGTCATGAGCTTTAGGTTATGACCGAAAGGACAAGATCACGGGTACAAGCGGCCGAAATGAGTTTCCTCCGCCGGGTGGCGGGGCTCTCCCTTAGAGATAGGGTGAGAAGCTCTGTCATCCGGGGGGAGCTCAAAGTAAAGCCGCTGCTCCTCCACATCGAGAGGAGCCAGATGAGGTGGTTCGGGCATCTGGTCAGGATGCCACCCGAGCGCCTCCCTAAGGAGGTGTTTAGGGCACGTCCGACCGGTAGGAGGCCACGAGGAAGACCCAGGACACGTTGGGAAGACTATGTCTCCCGGCTGGCCTGGGAACGCCTCGGGATCCCCCGGGAGGAGCTGGACGAAGTGGCTGGGGAGAGGGAAGTCTGGGCTTCCCTGCTTAGGCTGCTGCCCCCGCGACCCGACCTCGGATAAGCGGAAGAAGATGGATGGATGGATGGATGGAAAAACTTGCAAAAGCAAGTGTTTCTAGTAAGACTCAAAAAGACACATTAATAAAGGCATATTTAGACATATATCATGTTTGGTTTATGAGTTTTCCTTGAATAAAACTTTTGTATTGCTTCAAACGAGTTTTCTCCGTATTGTAAGAACAAGCAAGCAGACTTAACACCTTTTTCACCAGCATAGCCACAACACTAGTTAACAAGCTGTCAAGCCTACTATCAAAAGCTAGGAGTATTCAACAACGATTTCAAGTTAGAAATGGTCTCTGCTGACGAGGTGCTCAAAAAATTGAGCGCGCTCCACCAAAACAAGGCCACTGGCCTTGACAATATCCCCTCCAGATTCCTCAGGGACTCTGCCACCACCATTGCCCCAATCATCACACACATAATAAACCTCTCAATTAAACAAGGCTAAGTACCAAAAGATTTCAATATAGCAACAGTAACTCCTCTTTTTAAAAAAGAAAGCAAATTAGAACCTGGTAACTACTGACCTGTTTCTATTCTCAGTTCCATTTTGAAAGTAATGGAAAAAATAGTTCATGAACAGGTCGATAGATACCTTGCCACCAAAAAAACTCATGTACGAATTCCAATCCGGCTTCAGAACTAACTACTCCACTGACACATGCCTTCTCTATCTGACCGACCACATCAAACGTGAGGTGGACGCGGGCAAATACTGCGGCATAATCATGCTGGACCTTCAGAAGGCCTTTGACACCGTTAACCACGCTATACTGTTGGATAAGCTTAAAGCAATCGGATTTGATAAAACCTCATCGAGCTGGATGCAATCTTACTTGGAGGGGAGGAAACAGGTGGTAGAAGTGAACGGCACCGTGTGTCCTCCCCCCCCTCTCAGTAAGCTGTAGAGTCCCCCAAGGCAGTATATTAGGGCCTTTACTGTTCCTAATATACGTAAACGACATGTCATCAGCATGGGACTGTGAATTGTTTTTGTTTACGGATGACTCGGCTCTGCTGGTATCCGGCAAGGACAAGTCACAGGTGGGAAAAATTCTCAGTGCCGAACTCTGTAGAATTTGCACCTGGCTTGCTGACAATAGGCTATCCATACACTTGGGTAAAACGGAATCCATCCTATTTGGGTCCCAAATCAACCTTAAGAAAGTCAGTGACTTCACTATTAAAGTGGTATCATCAAGAAAGATGAGGTCACCTACCTAGGTTCCATTCTAGAGGATAACGTTTCCTGTGATAAAATGGCAACCAAGATAATCAAAAAGGTCAACCAACGAACAAGATTTCTCTACAGAATCTCCTCTTTGGTCAACAAAAGCACCATGAAGATTCTAGCGGGAACTTTCATTCAACCCATTTTCGATTACGCATGCACCTCCTGGTACCCTAGCACCTCCAAAACCCTCAATATCAAGACTCCAAACATCTCAGAACAAGCTAGTCAGGTTACTTCTAGACCTCCACCCCAGATCACACCTCACTCCTACCCACTTCTCCAAAGTGGGCTGGCTCAGGGTGGAGGACAGGGTAAAACAACTTGCACTGAACCTAGTCTATAAAATTCGCTACACCTCCCTGATACCGAAGTACATGTCAAACTACTTTCAGAACGTAAATGACCGCCATAACCACAACACCAGGGGGAGCTTCACAAACCACGTTAAACCCTGATTCCGATCTAACAAAGGTCTTAACTAATTCTCCTTCTATGCCACATCAATATGGAATGCACTCCCAACAGGTGTAAAAGAAAGTGCATCTCTATCCTCCTTCAAAACCGCACTAAAAGAACACCTCCAGGCAACTACAACCCTAGACTAACACCCTCCCCCCACCGCATCCCACCTCCCCGGATTGTAAATAATCAAATGTATATACTTGTTCTTATGCTTTCTGAGCTCACTATGTTCACTGCTCGCTGTACATATCCTACGAAGTGAGACTTACACTGTTACAGTGTCTATTTCTCAGATGATAAACTTGTTGATGACTGAAATATGCTGATAGCAACCTAACCTAACCTACCACCCCCCCAACCCCCTCCACATCCCACTCCCCGGATTGTAAATAATTCAATGTATATACTCTGATGATTAACTTGTGTGATGACTGTATTATGCTGATAGTATATTTTTGTACCAAGAATTGATTAACGTGGACCCCGACTTAAACAAGTTGAAAAACTTATTGGGGTGTTACCATTTAGTGGTCAATTGTAAGGAATATGTACTGTACTGTGCAATCTACTAATACAAGTTTCAATCAATCAATTACTGTCATATTGAGTTAAAAACTAATTTTTGCATTTGAAAAACTTGCAAAAGCAGATGTTTGTAGTAAAACTCACAAAGATACATTAATACAGGCATATTTAGACATATTTTATGTTTGGTTTAGGAGTTTTCCTATAAAAAAATGTTTATTGCTTCAAACAAGTTTTCTTCGTATTCTAAGAACATTACTGTCATATTGAGTTTAAAACTAAATTTTCCGTTTGGAAAAACTTGTAAAAGCACATGTTTCTAGTAAAACTCCCTAGTTATAGTACTGTTTTGTTAATTGATTTTGACATACCCACAAATCTGCTTTTGCAAAAACATGTCAGTGATAACGGTCAACATAACCAGGCCCGGCCCTAACCAATCTGGCGCCCTAGGCAAGATTTTAGGTGGCGCCCCCCCACATCGGCAGTGAAGTGTATATACTCACAAGAACCTGAATAGCTTTGTCTTTGACCTTTTTTTTTTTTACTTACAACTATACCTAATATATAAAGGGGTGGAAAAGTGACGATTACCTGCAGGGCAAACATTAGCTAACCAGAAGGCAATAACAATGTAAACAAAAAACACCTGCTTGGGAGAGATCTAATACAAACATTTATATGCACGTACAACACTTAGAACTTTTAGCATATCAGTATGTGGAATCAAATTATGGAATGGATTAAGTAAAAAAGTTTAAAATTGTACTGATATGATCCAGTTTAAGAGGTTGTTCAAAATAATAGTGCTTACAGAGTACAAAGAAGAAGAATTATGAGAAATACTTTCAACCTTATTGAAAATAAGATATTCTTCATCTCAGTATGTTAATAATGACTGAATTAATTAATTAATTACATAGTACAAAACTGTTGTATACTAACTCATAGATGTTATTTTATTATATAAAAAGGTCAGTAAATGATTCTATACATTTGTAAACGCTTTGAAGTGGGAAAGAGGTAGGATTAAATAAGCTTTGCTTCTTCCTACTCCTTTTCGGGCATGATGTAAAATGAAATGATATGAAATTGTGTGATGTATTATGATGTAAGTGTGTTCATGTTCCAAATAAACTAAAGAAAGAAAGAAATGTCCCTGAGGAATGTAAAGTGGGAGTACTGTAATTACCTAACGTTACATTATTATTTTCCATAACAATTTAGCCCCCTCCACAATATTAACCCGACGTTAAAACACAACTATTAGCAATTGCCGAATCATGTAACATTAGCTTAATGCTAAAAAGCCAGGTTACTATCACATTCTGTAACAGACAAATAATTTCATGTAGGCTAACGTTACCTACCTGCTACCTCTGTCTTTGCTCGTTTCTCCTCCTCTTCTTTTCTCTTTTTTCTTCCCTGGGCACCTGACAGTTTTGGCATCTTGTGTTGATTTTTTGATGTGGGGACGTCCAAAAAGAGTCATGATACGGGAAGGGAGGGGGCGCACCGTGCGGGGGGGGGGGTAATGTTGTAACAAATAATATTTCTATTAAATAGGCTTTACTTTGCATTTTAATTAACGTGGGATTATTTTTTGCATTTAGAAATAATAGTACCAACTTATTTATTTATTTATTTTTTTCTCCCAACATTTGTGGCATTGGCGTGGCGCCCCCTGATGGACGGCGCCCTTAGCATTTGCCTATACGGCCTATGCCACGGGCCGGCCCTGAACATAACCAAACCAAATTTTTATTGAAATTATCCTTTTGGGTCAACATCTCAATAATATTGCTGTAAGGATCATTTCTGATTATTTATATGGCTGCAACAATTCATATATTACAGAAAAAAGCTTTAATTTGTAGTTTGTTGCTTCAATGATTTGTTTAATGAGTAAAAACAACAACAAGGCAGAAAGAGAGTAAAGGTCCCAAAGAAAAAAGACAGACATTGTGGTGAAATATTTAAAGTGTCAAACAGAGTTGGCACAATAGCACTGCATCAATGATGCAGCACATTACCAGAAAGCATTTTGCATTTTTAAGAGGAGGAACAAAGTAAAAGTCTAGTTTGGCAGCTAACGCCATCCTTTATGTTTGACTTGCATAATGGAGGTGTTATCACATGGTGGCATCTGAGGACATGTTAGCATCTACATTTTGTATGCTACAGCGAACAAGTTGTTTATTGTTACTCAAGTTATCATACTTTATCAGGGAGTCTTTTGTTTGTTTACTTCTTTAAAATGTTTCTTAGGCTTTTGTTCTTATTTATTAAAAAACTATTTATGTAAGTAATATACAGTGATGCTCCCATGGAAAAAAAACAGTTTCAATGCTTTGTGCATTTATAAGAAGAAAAAATAAAAGTAATTAGAATAATCCTTGTAAGTAAACAATATACAGGTAAAAGCCAGTAAATTAGAATATTTTGAAAAACTTGATTTATTTCAGTAATTGCATTCAAAAGGTGTAACTTGTACATTATATTTATTCATTGCACACAGACTGATGCATTCAAATGTTTATTTCATTTAATTTTGATGATTTGAAGTGGCAACAAATGAAAATCCAAAATTCCGTGTGTCACAAAATTAGAATATTACTTAAGGCTAATACAAAAAAGGGATTTTTAGAAATGTTGGCCAACTGAAAAGTATGAAAATGAAAAATATGAGCATGTACAATACTCAATACTTGGTTGGAGCTCCTTTTGCCTCAATTACTGCGTTAATGCGGCGTGGCATGGAGTCGATGAGTTTCTGGCACTGCTCAGGTGTTATGAGAGCCCAGGTTGCTCTGATAGTGGCCTTCAACTCTTCTGCGTTTTTGGGTCTGGCATTCTGCATCTTCCTTTTCACAATACCCCACAGATTTTCTATGGGGCTAAGGTCAGGGGAGTTGGCGGGCCAATTTAGAACAGAAATACCATGATCCGTAAACCAGGCACGGGTAGATTTTGCGCTGTGTGCAGGCGCCAAGTCCTGTTGGAACTTGAAATCTCCATCTCCATAGAGCAGGTCAGCAGCAGGAAGCATGAAGTGCTCTAAAACTTGCTGGTAGATGGCTGCGTTGACCCTGGATCTCAGGAAACAGAGTGGACCGACACCAGCAGATGACATGGCACCCCAAACCATCACCCAACCATGCAAATTTTGCATTTCCTATGGAAATCGAGGTCCCAGAGTCTGGAGGAAGACAGGAGAGGCACAGGATCCACGTTGCCTGAAGTCTAGTGTAAAGTTTCCACCATCAGTGATGGTTTGGGGTGCCATGTCATCTGCTGGTGTCGGTCCACTCTGTTTCCTGAGATCCAGGGTCAACGCAGCCGTCTACCAGCAAGTTTTAGAGCACTTCATGCTTCCTGCTGCTGACCTGCTCTATGGAGATGGAGATTTCAAGTTCCAACAGGACTTGGCGCCTGCACACAGCGCAAAATCTACCCGTGCCTGGTTTACGGACCATGGTATTTCTGTTCTAAATTGGCCCGCCAACTCCCCTGACCTTAGCCCCATAGAAA
This sequence comes from Nerophis lumbriciformis, assembly GCF_033978685.3. NCBI lineage: Eukaryota > Metazoa > Chordata > Actinopteri > Syngnathiformes > Syngnathidae > Nerophis > Nerophis lumbriciformis. Next base: position 35,974,070 of record NC_084562.2, read on the forward strand.
ATCTGTGGGGTATTGTGAAAAGGAAGATGCAGAATGCCAGACCCAAAAACGCAGAAGAGTTGAAGGCCACTATCAGAGCAACCTGGGCTCTCATAACACCTGAACAGTGCCAGAAACTCATCGACTCCATGCCACGCCGCATTAACGCAGTAATTGAGGCAAAAGGAGCTCCAACCAAGTATTGAGTATTGTACATGCTCATATTTTTCATTTTCATACTTTTCAGTTGGCCAACATTTCTAAAAATCCCTTTTTTGTATTAGTCTTAAGTAATATTCTAATTTTGTGACACACGGAATTTTGGATTTTCATTTGTTGCCACTTCAAATCATCAAAATTAAATGAAATAAACATTTGAATGCATCAGTCTGTGTGCAATGAATAAATATAATGTACAAGTTACACCTTTTGAATGCAATTACTGAAATAAATCAAATTTTTCAAAATATTCTAATTTACTGGCTTTTACCTGTAATTGCTGAGACATTGTGTTTGCCTACTATTACCACACACAGCTTTTTACAGCACAGGAACCTCACACAGGGCTTGAATAATATATAATGAGCACATGCCCTCCCCTAAAAAAACCAAACAATTTAAGTAACAATTAAGCACAAATATCCACTCAAGGTCCTCACTTTCCTATTTAAAGCGCTTACACACATAGCTAAGAGAACACTGGTTTCCCAACAGCTAAATAAGATGAATACATAATAATATCATACATGGAGCTGTTTCTAACAGGAAGAAAGAAGAGGTCAGGAAGGAGCTGGTTGAAACCACAAGATATGCCAGCCATATCAGCGGGGTGAAGATATATTGCGGCGTCACATAAGCTTATCCTGTCTGGGCAGATAGGCAATGTCATGTTACAAGATGTGTGCAAGTGGGTTCGCGGCTCTTCCTGCAGCAGCCATTGATGTGAATAGACAGGTGTTATACTTATCATATTTTTATTGTGTCGATTCCATTTTTGACTCTTTCATCTTCCTTCTAAATTATGAAGACAGTAAAATGGATTTAGAATATGTCAATAAAAAACGAAGGGGTTGTACTTTGACATCACTGCACTAAAGCATCTATTCAACTTTTATCAGAACTGGTCACCGTTTCTTTGTTTTCTAAACATGTCACATATATATATATATATATATATATATATATATATATATATATATATATATATATATATATATATATATATATATATATATATATATATATATATATATGTATGTGTGGGAAAAAAATCACAAGACTATTTCATCTCTACAGGCCTGTTTCATGAGGGGGGTACCCTCAATCGTCAGGAGATTTTAATGGGAGCATTCGCATACCATGGTTTATATAGGGCACAGAGTGGGTGGGTACAGGCTGGCCTAGGGGCGTGGTGATTGGCTCATGTGTTACCTAGGAGGTGTTTCCGTCTATGGCGGCATGTTGTTACAATTTCGCTGCGCTTGTTGAGGGATGACAGGTCTGGACGGTAAATAATAAACAGTTTCTCTTTCAAGCATAGGTTGCATCTTTTATTACCACTATTGTAAGGTGTGCTGGATGCAAGAATTTGCCATGTTATTGAATATTCAACATTATTGTCTTTGAGGTCCCAAATGTGTTTGCTGAGTTCTGTGGTATTTCGCAGGTTTTTGTTCCTGAAAGAAGCCTTGTGATTGTTCCATCTGGTTTTGAATTCACCCTCGGTTAATCCTACATATGTGTCGGATGTGTTAATGTCCTTGCGTATTACCTTAGATTGGTAGACAACTGATGTTTGTAAGCACCCCCCGTTGAGGGGGCAATCAGGTTTCTTTCGACAGTTACATGCTTTGTTGGTTTTGGAGTCGCTCTGACTGGGGGTCGACGGCTCATTTGCAATTGTTTTGTTGTGGTTTGAGATGATTTGTCGTATATTGTTCATGCAGCTGTAGCTCAATTAAATGTTGTTCTTGTTGAATACTTTTCTTAGGTTGTTGTCTTTGGGAAAGTGTTTGTCAATCAGATTGAGGAATTTGTGTCCAATGTTCGTTGAGACGTTTTTGCTGTATGGGGGGTTGTACCAGATGATGCCGTTTTGTTTTCTGTTCTTTTTTGGCTGGTTTCCTGGCGTGGGTTCATAGGTGAGGGTGAAATTGTATCCGCTTTCATCAAGGGCTTTTTGGTACGGGGGGGTTGCTTGGTCAAATTCAGCAAACACATTTGGGACCTCAAAGACAATAATGTTGAATATTCAATAACATGGCAAATTCTTGCATCCAGCACACCTTACAATAGTGGTAATAAAAGATGCAACCTATGCTTGAAAGAGAAACTGTTTATTATTTACCGTCCAGACCTGTCATCCCTCAACAAGCGCAGCGAAATTGTAACAACATGCCGCCATAGACGGAAACACCTCCTAGGTAACACATGAGCCAATCACCACGCCCCTAGGCCAGCCTGTACCCACCCACTCTGTGCCCTATATAAACCATGGTATGCGAATGCTCCCATTAAAATCTCCTGACGATTGAGGGTACCCCCCTCATGAAACAGGCCTGTAGAGATGAAATAGTCTTGTGATTTTTTTCCCACACATACATATATTGCGCTCTACTACGGTATCGAGCACTATTTTTTGGATAACCTTATTAAGACATATATATATATATATATATATATATATATATATATATATATATATATATATATATATATATATATATATATATATATATATATATATTTCTTTGTAAAATCCAGCATTTGTTATTGGAGACTGTACTCATGTTAAGAGCGGAGCTGAAAAGGAGCTTCCCTCCACTTAAAAGACCAGCAGCCGCCACTAATCTTGTGGTATGTTCACTGTTCTACTTGTTAGTTTGGAATGGAAGTTACGGAAATAACATTTCCCATCAGTTTCTTTTCTTTGTGGATTTGTGGTGGGGGGGGGACTTAAAAACCAAATAGGTTTCTCTTACTAGATCATGGGTGTCAAATTCTGGCCCGCGGGCCAAATTTGGCCCTCCGTGTAATTTCACTTGGCCCGTGAGGTGATATCAAATTAACACTAGAGCTGGCCCCCCCCGATTATGTACAGCAGCGGCGCCGCGGTACACCGCTAATTCTCATACTTGCCAAACCTCCCGGGAGAGTCCCAAATTTCAATGCCCCTCCCGAGAATTGTATCGTCCCCTTTTCGTCCAGTCCAATGAGTGCTGGCTCAGTTACATAAAATGTGCGGCTTTGGCATGCACACAGAAGTGAATGCAATGCATACTTGATCTTCAGCCATACAGGTTACACTGAGGGTGCCTGTGTAAAAACCTTTTACATTGTTAGAAATATATGCCACACTGTGAATCCACACCAAACAAGAATGACAACACATTTCGGGAGAACAACGTAAACACAACAGAACAAATACCCAGAACCCTTTACAGCACTAACTCTTCCGGGACGCTACAAGGTGTGTGTATGTGTGTGTGTGTGTGCGGGGGGGCGTCGGCGGGGTTTGGAGGTAGCGGGGGTGTATATTGTAGCGTCACGGAAGAGTTAGTGCTGCAAAGGGTTCTGGGTATTTGTTATGTTGTGTTTATGTTGTGTTACTGTGCGGATGTTCTCCCAAAATGTGTTTGTCATTCTTGTTTGGTGTGGATTCACAGTGTGGCATATGTTTGTAACAATGTTAAAGTTGCTTATAAGGCCACTCTCAGTGTAAACTGTATCGCTGTTGATGAAGTATGCTTTGCATTTCCGTGTGTGCGTACAGGAGCCGCTCATATCTTGTGACTGGGCGGGCACGTTGTTAGATGGGATGAAAAGCGGACGTGACGTCAGCTCGTAGAGGACGCTAAAAGCAGTGCCTTTAAGGCACGCCAAGACTGTGGAATACGAGATATAATGACTGATGAACACCTTTGTTCGATAATGAGGGTTGCCTCAGCTCAAAGCCTGAGCCCCGACATTAATGAACTAGCATCCAAGAAAAGATGCCAGGTATCTGGCTTGGGCACATCAGATTAGATCAGTGTGCTGCAAATTGAGCAGTTTAAAGTCCTGAATGGTTGGTTTATTCATTATTTTATTTTCAAATTGATTAGCCTGTGGAAAAAGTTAATGTTGATACATCTAGCAGAAGGCTGCAAATAGAAAAGAGGCATTCAATTTTTATTTAAATTGTATTTGATATGTCATTGATATTTTTTAATTATTATTATTATTATTTGAAACTCGATTTTGCATGTCACTATCAAGTTATATAAGCCTTGCTTGTTCAATATTTAATGCAAAACTTGTTTGGGTCCCTATCAAAAAGGTTGATTTGTTCAACCCTGGCCCGCCGCTTTGTTCAATTTTAAATTTTGGCCCACTCTGTATTTGAGTTTGACACCCTGTACTAGATAGACCCAGTTGACTAGGCTATGAGGTAATTACTCGTAAAAGCTTTTATAGTATATACAGGTAAAAGCCAGTAAATTAGAATATTTTGAAAAACTTGATTTATTTCAGTAATTGCATTCAAAAGGTGTAACTTGTACATTATATTTATTCATTGCACACAGACTGATGCATTCAAATGTTTATTTCATTTAATTTTGATGATTTGAAGTGGCAACAAATGAAAATCCAAAATTCCGTGTGTCACAAAATTAGAATATTACTTAAGGCTAATACAAAAAAGGGATTTTTAGAAATGTTGGCCAACTGAAAAGTATGAAAATGAAAAATATGAGCATGTACAATACTCAATACTTGGTTGGAGCTCCTTTTGCCTCAATTACTGCGTTAATGCGGCGTGGCATGGAGTCGATGAGTTTCTGGCACTGCTCAGGTGTTATGAGAGCCCAGGTTGCTCTGATAGTGGCCTTCAACTCTTCTGCGTTTTTGGGTCTGGCATTCTGCATCTTCCTTTTCACAATACCCCACAGATTTTCTATGGGGCTAAGGTCAGGGGAGTTGGCGGGCCAATTTAGAACAGAAATACCATGGTCCGTAAACCAGGCACGGGTAGATTTTGCGCTGTGTGCAGGCGCCAAGTCCTGTTGGAACTTGAAATCTCCATCTCCATAGAGCAGGTCAGCAGCAGGAAGCATGAAGTGCTCTAAAACTTGCTGGTAGACGGCTGCGTTGACCCTGGATCTCAGGAAACAGAGTGGACCGACACCAGCAGATGACATGGCACCCCAAACCATCACTGATGGTGGAAACTTTACACTAGACTTCAGGCAACGTGGATCCTGTGCCTCTCCTGTCTTCCTCCAGACTCTGGGACCTCGATTTCCAAAGGAAATGCAAAATTTGCATGGTTGGGTGATGGTTTGGGGTGCCATGTCATCTGCTGGTGTCGGTCCACTCTGTTTCCTGAGATCCAGGGTCAACGCAGCCGTCTACCAGCAAGTTTTAGAGCACTTCATGCTTCCTGCTGCTGACCTGCTCTATAGAGATGGAGATTTCAAGTTCCAACAGGACTTGGCGCCTGCACACAGCGCAAAATCTACCCGTGCCTGGTTTACGGACCATGGTATTTCTGTTCTAAATTGGCCCGCCAACTCCCCTGACCTTAGCCCCATAGAAAATCTGTGGGGTATTGTGAAAAGGAAGATGCAGAATGCCAGACCCAAAAACGCAGAAGAGTTGAAGGCCACTATCAGAGCAACCTGGGCTCTCATAACACCTGAGCAGTGCCAGAAACTCATCGACTCCATGCCACGCCGCATTAACGCAGTAATTGAGGCAAAAGGAGCTCCAACCAAGTATTGAGTATTGTACATGCTCATATTTTTCATTTTCATACTTTTCAGTTGGCCAACATTTCTAAAAATCCCTTTTTTGTATTAGCCTTAAGTAATATTCTAATTTTGTGACACACGGAATTTTGGATTTTCATTTGTTGCCACTTCAAATCATCAAAATTAAATGAAATAAACATTTGAATGCATCAGTCTGTGTGCAATGAATACATATAATGTACAAGTTACACCTTTTGAATGCAATTACTGAAATAAATCAAGTTTTTCAAAATATTCTAATTTACTGGCTTTTACCTGTATCTTGACCATTTCAAAACAACTGCAACCTTTTTTTTAAATCGTTCCCCTCCTTAGGTTCCTAGAAAGCTGTACATGGAAGAGTAGCGTTATTATCTCTGTCTGTCCCTCCATCGATGTGACCAACTGTGCAAAGAGATGTGAGCTTATTTGCTCTGGAGCCCCTCTGCTCCAACTCCTCTGCCATTTCCTCGCCTCGCACCTCCTTGGAAATCCTGTCATAGTCCTGCTTTAATTCCTGATAGGAGCGAGAGAAGGTATGGAAGATTGAAGTGGCTGGAAAGGCCATGATGAGTATTCCACTCAGGATACTAGTCAATGCCACCATCTGTCCGGGTATGCTGCGCGGAACCATGTCTCCATAGCCGACTGTTGTCATAGAGATGATTGCCCACCAGTACGTAGCCGGAATGCTGCTGAAGCTGTGTTGTGGATGAGTGGCAGCGTACGGCGCGAGCTCGCTCTCTGCAAGGTGCACCAAGGGTGAGTAGAGAGTGACGGCCACGCACACAAACAGCAGCAAGAGGCCAAACTCCCTCATGCTCCGTTGCATGGTCAGTCCCAGTGTCTGCAGGCCTAAGGAGTGACGCGCCAGCCTCATCACATACAGGATGCGCAGTGCTCGCAGGAGGCGAAGAATGAGACTTAATTTGTCCAGGTAGCCTCTGCCAGCTCCCATGATGGCTTCCTCCCGAGAATCATCTCCGACATCCACCACCAGGGACACGTAGTATGGCAGGATGGCGATAGCATCTATTATGTTGAGGGGACCACGAGCAAAGGCCAGCTTGCTCTGGGCGTTTATGAATCGCAGCATAAATTCTAAAGTGAACCAGGCTACGCAGATGGATTCCACCACAAACATGCTGCGGCACTTCTGGGAGCACTCGCCCTGAAAGACACAGGTTGAAGAGGACACTCAGAGGGGGTTCTACCTATATTTTGCAGCAAGTAGTAACAAGATTTTTGTTTCACTTTCAACAATCCATCCAAACATCGATAGTATCGATACCAAGGGTACTGCAAGAATACTATTAGTATTGGATCGATACTGGCATGATGAAATTCATATTTTTCAGTTCTCTACTAGGGCATCACAATCAATCGACATTGTTTTAATTGCCACAATAAGCTAAAGCGTCTGGGTTTTTTAAATTTTCTCTCTTTCGTTTTCAAATTAGAATTGTCACGCCTTTACCCTTCTTGCCAATCAAAAGCGGTTAGAGAAAACAGCAAGTTTGATGACGCAGACCATTGTACCCCTTGTGTAAGGCTGCACGATTAATCGACATCGAATTGACATTAAGGCTTTATTTATTGCGATAAATAACCGCAAGAGGCTTTTTTTTTTTTTTTGGAGTGACAGCCATGTTCGCGTTTGTTCGTCTCTCCCTTCAAACAGGTAGAAAGAGGTCTCACTCTGTGCATCGCTCTCAGCACTTTAACGCGTTTATTTAATCAATCAATCATCAATCAATCTTTATTTATATAGCCCTAAATCACAAGTGTCTCAAAGGGCTGCACAAGCCACAACGACATCCTCGGTACAAAGCCCACATACGGGCAAGGAAAAACTCACCCCAGTGGGACGTCGATGTGAATGACTATGAGAAACCTTGGAGAGGACCGCATATGTGGGTAACCCCCCCCCTCTAGGGGAGACCGAAAGCAATGGATGTCGAGTGGGTCTGACATAATATTGTGAGAGTCCAGTCCATAGTGGATCCAACATAATAGTAAGAGTCCAGTCCATAGTGGGGCCAGCAGGACACCATCCCGAGCGGAGACGGGTCAGCAGCGCAGAGATGTTCCCAGCCGATGCACAGGCGAGTGGTCCACCCCGGGTCCCGACTCTGGACAGCCAGCACTTCATCCATGGCCACCGGACCTGTGCCCCCCCCCCCCCTCAAGGAAAAGGGGAGCAGAGGAGAAAAGAAAAGAAACGGCAGATCAACTGGTCTAACAGGGGGGCTATTTAAAGGCTAGAGTATACAAATGAGTTTTAAGATGGGACTTAAATGCTTCTACTGAGGTAGCATCTCTAATTGTTACCGGGAGGGCATTCCATAGTACTGGAGCCCGAATAGAAAACGCTCTATAGCCCGCAGACTTTTTTTGGGCTCTGGGAATCACTAATAAGCCGGAGTTCTTTGAACGCAGATTTCTTGCCGGGACATATGGTACAATGCAATCGACAAGATAGGACGGAGCTAGACCGTGTAGTATTTTATACGTAAGTAGTAAAACCTTAAAGTCACTTCTTAAGTGCACAGGAAGCCAGTGCAGGTGAGCCAGTATAGGCGTAATATGATCAAACTTTCTTGTTCTTGTCAAAAGTCTAGCAGCCGCATTTTGTACCAACTGTAATTTTTTAATGCTAGACATAGGGAGCCCCGAAAATAATACGTTACAATAGTCAAGACGAGACGTAACGAACGCATGAATAATGATCTCAGCGTCGCTAGTGGATAAAATAGAACGAATTTTAGCGATATTACGGAGATGAAAGAAGGCCGTTTTAGTAACACTCTTAATGTGTGACTCAAACGAGAGAGTTGGGTGGAAGATAATACCCAGATTCTTTACTGATTCGCCTTGTGTAATTGTTTGGTTGTCAAATGTTAAGGTGGTATTATTAAATAAATGTCGGTGTTTAGCAGGACCGATAATCAGCATTTCCGTTTTCTTGGCGTTGAGTTGCAAGAAGTTAGCGGACATCCATTGTTTAATTTCATTAAGACACGCCTCCAGCTGACTACAATTTGGCGTGTTGGTCAGCTTTAGGGGCATGTAGAGTTGGGTGTCATCAGCATAACAATGAAAGCTAACACCGCATTTGCGTATGATGTCGCCTAGCGGCAGCATGTAAATACTAAAGAGTGCAGGGCCAAGAACCGAACCCTGAGGAACTCCGCACGTTACCTTAACATAGTCCGAGGTCACATTATTATGGGAGACGCATTGCATCCTGTCAGTAAGATAAGAGTTAAACCACGACAAAGCTAAGTCTGACATACCAATACGTGTATTGATACAATAGATTTAACTGAACACAGTGAGCCCTCTTTTTAGTCATTCACAATCCTTGTTGTGGTGGGCAGAAAGCGAGGCACCAGCTTTACACACAAGAAGAACAAACCCCCTATTTGCGAATCGCCAGTAACAAAAGCCGCAAAGTAACACAAATTAGTAGGAAAAATATCTGACTACAAAGCCACATGTCCCGTTATGGTAATAGTTCAGCTTCAAATTGGATGGGAAATGCACGCCTATCAAAGCGTACGAACGAGCGAGAATAAACTAAAAGACATCGTCCGACATAGTTTTTCCAACTGGGACAAACATGCACTTTACGATGTTCAATATTTATTTATTAAAGTTAAGATTTTGATGAAATGATTCCATTTTATTTTATTGTTCCTTAATTTATTCAGGCTAACAAAGCTTTTTTTTACCTGGGGCGGCATAGCTCGGTTGGTAGAGTGGCCGTGCCAGCAACTTGAGGGTTCCAGGTTCGATTCCCGCTTCGGCCATCCTTGTCACTGCTGTTGTGTCCTTGGGCAAGACACTTCACCCACCTGCTCTCAGTGCCACCCACACTGGTTTAAATGTAACTTAGATATTGGGTTTCACTATGTATAGCGCTTTGAGTCACTAGAGAAAAGTGCTATATAAATATAATTCACTTTCCCTTCCAATTACATTACAAAGGTAAATTCTACAGTAATGGCTGATAAAAGCTTACATATTTTTAAATGGTTACTAGCAATATTACTATATATTATGATTACATTACTTTATAATCACAGTATAGGTTTTAATCGGTTATTTATTCAGTTTAAGAGCATGATGTAGACAAGCGCTCGGAGTTTGTCTGCATAAATATTTAGTACATATCAATAAGGGTGCATGGGAGTTTGCCCAACCAGTCTACATGTGTTTTGTGGACTTGGAGAAGGCATTCGACCGTGTCCCTCGGGAAGTCCTGTGGGGAGTGCTCAGAGAGTACGGGGTATCGGACTGTCTGATTGTGGCAGTCCGCTCCCTGTATGATCAGTGCCAGAGCTTGGTCCGCATTGCCGGTAGTAAGTCGGACACGTTTCCAGTGAGGGTTGGACTCCGCCAAGGCTGCCCTTTGTCACCGATTCTGTTCATAACTTTTATGGACAGAATTTCTAGGCGCAGTCAAGGCGTTGAGGGGATCTGGTTTGGTGGCTGCAGGATTAGGTCTCTGCTTTTTGCAGATGATGTGGTCCTGATGGCTTCATCTGGCCAGGATCTTCAGCTCTCACTGGATCGGTTCGCAGCTGAGTGTGAAGCGACTGGGATGAGAATCAGCACCTCCAAGTCCGAGTCCATGGTTCTCGCCCGGAAAAGGGTGGAGTGCCATCTCCGGGTTGGGGAGGAGATCTTGCCCCAAGTGGAGGAGTTCAAGTACCTCGGAGTCTTGTTCACGAGTGGGGGAAGAGTGGATCGTGAGATCGACAGGCGGATCGGTGCGGCGTCTTCAGTAATGCGGACGCTGTATCGATCCGTTGTGGTGAAGAAGGAGCTGAGCCGGAAGGCAAAGCTCTCAATTTACCGGTCGATCTACGTTCCCATCCTCACCTATGGTCATGAGCTTTGGGTTATGACCGAAAGGACAAGATCACGGGTACAAGCGGCCGAAATGAGTTTCCTCCGCCGGGTGGCGGGGCTCTCCCTTAGAGATAGGGTGAGAAGCTCTGCCATCCGGGAGGAGCTCAAAGTAAAGCCGCTGCTCCTCCACATCGAGAGGAGCCAGATGAGGTGGTTCGGGCATCTGGTCAGGATGCCACCCAAACGCCTCCCTAGGGAGGTGTTTAGGGCACGTCCGACCGGTAGGAGGCCGCGGGGAAGACCCAGGACACGTTGGGAAGACTATGTCTCCCGGCTGGCCTGGGAACGCCTCGGGGTCCCCCGGGAGGTGCTGGATGAAGTGGCTGGGGAGAGGGAAGTCTGGGCTTCCCTGCTTAGGCTGCTGCCCCCGCGACCCGACCTCGGATAAGCGGAAGAAGATGGATGGATGGATGGATGGATGGATCAATAAATATTTTCTTAAGTAAATTATTTCATATTGTTCTAATGTGTGGCACCTTGAGACAAGAATTTGATGATTGACAGTCTAAAAGTAACATGTCTTTTTTCCCTTGTTATTTTCGCATTTTTATGTACAAAATATAAAAATTGCGAATCGAATTGTAATTGCAATTGTTTGAGAGAAGTATTGCAATTAGTTTTTCCACTCATAACCTTGCAGCCCTACTATTCTTGTGGATGTTCCTTAAAGTCACTGAAATACAGGTAAAAGCCAGTAAATTAGAATATTTTGAAAAACGTGATTTATTTCAGTAATTGCATTCAAAAGGTGTAACTTGTACATTATATTTATTCATTGCACACAGACTGATGCATTCAAATGTTTATTTCATTTAATTTTGATGATTTGAAGTGGCAACAAATGAAAATCCAAAATTCCGTGTGTCACAAAATTAGAATATTACTTAAGGCTAATACAAAAAAGGGATTTTTAGAAATGTTGGCCAACTGAAAAGTATGAAAATGAAAAATATGAGCATGTGCAATACTCAATACTTGGTTGGAGCTCCTTTTGCCTCAATTACTGCGTTAATGCGGCGTGGCATGGAGTCGATGAGTTTCTGGCACTGCTCAGGTGTTATGAGAGCCCAGGTTGCTCTGATAGTGGCCTTCAACTCTTCTGCGTTTTTGGGTCTGGCATTCTGCATCTTCCTTTTCACAATACCCCACAGATTTTCTATGGGGCTAAGGTCAGGGGAGTTGGCGGGCCAATTTAGAATAGAAATACCATGGTCCGTAAACCAGGCACGGGTAGATTTTGCGCTGTGTGCAGGCGCCAAGTCCTGTTGGAACTTGAAATCTCCATCTCCATAGAGCAGGTCAGCAGCAGGAAGCATGAAGTGCTCTAAAACTTGCTGGTAGACGGCTGCGTTGACCCTGGATCTCAGGAAACAGAGTGGACCGACACCAGCAGATGACATGGCACCCCAAACCATCACCCAACCATGCAAATTTTGCATTTCCTTTGGAAATCGAGGTCCCAGAGTCTGGAGGAAGACAGGAGAGGCACAGGATCCACGTTGCCTGAAGTCTAGTGTAAAGTTTCCACCATCAGTGATGGTTTGGGGTGCCATGTCATCTGCTGGTGTCGGTCCACTCTGTTTCCTGAGATCCAGGGTCAACGCAGCCGTCTACCAGCAAGTTTTAGAGCACTTCATGCTTCCTGCTGCTGACCTGCTCTATGGAGATGGAGATTTCAAGTTCCAACAGGACTTGGCGCCTGCACACAGCGCAAAATCTACCCGTGCCTGGTTTACGGACCATGGTATTTCTGTTCTAAATTGGCCCGCCAACTCCCCTGACCTTAGCCCCATAGAAAATCTGTGGGGTATTGTGAAAAGGAAGATGCAGAATGCCAGACCCAAAAACGCAGAAGAGTTGAAGGCCACTATCAGAGCAACCTGGGCTCTCATAACACCTGAGCAGTGCCAGAAACTCATCGACTCCATGCCACGCCGCATTAACGCAGTAATTGAGGCAAAAGGAGCTCCAACCAAGTATTGAGTATTGTACATGCTCATATTTTTCATTTTCATACTTTTCAGTTGGCCAACATTTCTAAAAATCCCTTTTTTGTATTAGCCTTAAGTAATATTCTAATTTTGTGACACACGGAATTTTGGATTTTCATTTGTTGCCACTTTAAATCATCAAAATTAAATGAAATAAACATTTGAATGCATCAGTCTGTGTGCAATGAATAAATATAATGTACAAGTTACACCTTTTGAATGCAATTACTGAAATAAATCAAGTTTTTCAAAATATTCTAATTTACTGGCTTTTACCTGTATATTTACAGTCAAACCTCAGTTTTTGTTAACATTCTGTTTGAAATGATTCTTTCCATAATGTAAATCTAATTAGTTCAGACGCTCAAAAATATAAAACCCAACAAGCATCTTATAGAGAATAATTACAGTTTTACATGCACAAAATCTGCTCAGTGACCTTGTGGTTAGAGTGTCCGCCCTGGGACTGGAAGATCGTGAGTCCTACCAAAGATTATACAAATGGGACAAATTCCCTCCCTGCTTGGCACTCAGCATCAAGGGTTGGAATTGGGGGTTAAAAAACCAAAATGATTCCCGAGCACAACCACCGCTGCTGCTCACTGCTCTCCTCACCTCCCAGGGGGTGAACATGGGGATGGGTCAAATGCAGAGGATAATTTCACCTCACCTAGTGTGTGTGTGACTATCGTTGGTACTTTAATTTTAACTTTTTAACAAAAAAATATGAAATACATAGAAATGATGAATTTAGTATAATTTGTACTTTTATTGAAGACTCTTGTTGGCAAAAACGACGATGGTGAGGGAAGAGCCACACGCTTTCGTACTTTGCTAAAGTTAAAGTTAAAGTTAAAGTACCAATGATTGTCACACACACACTAGGTGTGGCGAAATTATTCTCTGCATTTGACCCATCACCCTTGATCACCCCCTGGGAGGTGAGGGGAGCAGTGGGCAGCAGCGGTGGCCGCGCCCGGGAATCATTTTTGGTGATTTAACCCCCAATTCCAACCCTTGATACTGAGTGCCAAGCAGGGAGGTAATGGGTCCCATTTTTATAGTCTTTGGTATGACTCGGCTGGGGTTTGAACCCACAACCTACCGATCTCAGGGCGGACACTCTAACCACTAGGCCACTGAGTAGGTGGCCTACAATCTCTTTCTTAAATTCAATAGTGTTGCTCACTTTCTATATCAAAGTGCTGACACTTGCAACTTTCTTTGGACCCATGGTGGCTTATTTTAGTTGTACTCAATAAAAAAGTACAGAGACTGAGTCACCAACCTGAGATGGTATACAAAAACCGGGGGAAACTTTTGCTGAATATTTTTGTCAAAAAAACAAATCATACGAAAAGTGAGGCGTACGAAACCCAAGGTTTGACTGTATCTATTTTTAGCAACTCTATTTCGGGTGACTAGTTTAATGTTCTCTACTGTTTAGCGGACTACTATGTCTCAGGACAGTGGTTTGGAATTACTGGTAAATAATCAACCTTTTGTCAAAAACCCTTGTAAAAAGTTGCTTGAGAGAAAAATGTCAGTGTTGCATACACACCCTAGTTTCTTCATCTCTGAGATCTGGCATGGTGCTGATACACAGGCTGATCACAGTGACAAGCACCATGATGACCGAGAGGCAGGCAAATATCTTCCCCGCCAACCCAGAGTGAGGGTTTTCCACCACTTCACGTAGCATCCAGATCAGCTTGCGGTAGCCTCTCTCCATTTCTGCTGGGCTTTTCTTCAGAATCATCCTCTTTTGTCTCCATTCCTCTTCCTTGCGGTCTCGCTCTGCCACCTCGTCCACACGGGTGATCATGCGACGGCGGCAGCACCGCTCCATATGACCCGGATCGACGCCCCAGTAGTCGAGCTCGTCGTGCAGGGATACGGCGCACAGTTCCCGCAGCAGACGCAGCTTTCCCGCTGCAAGGAAGTTAAGGATGACCCGGAAAGCAGTCGGGTTGCGGTCAAAAAAGTATTCCTTGCATGTCTCGTCATAGTCGTCACAGAGGTGTGCGATCTCTTCCGGCGTGGTGCAGAAGCGCAGGCGTCCCAGGCGACTCTGGGGAAATTTCTCCAACGTGCTCCAGGGGAAGGTGTATCGATTGCCCCCGACGTTGATGAGAACCTGAAGAGTGTGATCAACCACATAAGAGGCCTTGGGGTCACGCAGTAACTGGGCCTGCTGAAAATATACTCCCTTGATGGTCTCTGTCTCGGGGATCTCAGTGAAGAATCGGTCGAGGCTACTGTCATCAGTGCTTATCGAGTAGGTGCTGAAGTCGTGGTTGGCATTGCTTATGATCGGCATTCTGTCTTCAGCGTATGAGGTGGGAATGAACAGGTTTCTGTACGAGCAGCTGACTGGATGTTATGGCGAGCAACCACAAAGAGGGCAACCGCTGTAAAGATAAACAAACAAAACACATTGAGGAATACTGTTTTTTCTGTTTTTACTTTTATTATGTCCTGGAATTGACAAAAGATCTGTCCAGACATCACACTTCTAAAGCTAAGACTGTGTCTCATATACAGGTAAAAGCCAGTAAATTAGAATATTTTGAAAAACTTGATTTATTTCAGTAATTGCATTCAAAAGGTGTAACTTGTACATTATATTTATTCATTGCACACAGACTGATGCATTCAAATGTTTATTTCATTTAATTTTGATGATTTGAAGTGGCAACAAATGAAAATCCAAAATTCCGTGTGTCACAAAATTAGAATATTACTTAAGGCTAATACAAAAAAGGGATTTTTAGAAATGTTGGCCAACTGAAAAGTATGAAAATGAAAAATATGAGCATGTACAATACTCAATACTTGGTTGGAGCTCCTTTTGCCTCAATTACTGCGTTAATGCGGCGTGGCATGGAGTCGATGAGTTTCTGGCACTGCTCAGGTGTTATGAGAGCCCAGGTTGCTCTGATAGTGGCCTTCAACTCTTCTGCGTTTTTGGGTCTGGCATTCTGCATCTTCCTTTTCACAATACCCCACAGATTTTCTATGTGGCTAAGGTCAGGGGAGTTGGCGGGCCAATTTAGAACAGAAATACCATGGTCCGTAAACCAGGCACGGGTAGATTTTGCGCTGTGTGCAGGCGCCAAGTCCTGTTGGAACTTGAAATCTCCATCTCCATAGAGCAGGTCAGCAGCAGGAAGCATGAAGTGCTCTAAAACTTGCTGGTAGACGGCTGCGTTGACCCTGGATCTCAGGAAACAGAGTGGACCGACACCAGCAGATGACATGGCACCCCAAACCATCACTGATGGTGGAAACTTTACACTAGACTTCAGGCAACGTGGATCCTGTGCCTCTCCTGTCTTCCTCCAGACTCTGGGACCTCGATTTCCAAAGGAAATGCAAAATTTGCATGGTTGGGTGATGGTTTGGGGGGCCATGTCATCTGCTGGTGTCGGTCCACTCTGTTTCCTGAGATCCAGGGTCAACGCAGCCGTCTACCAGCAAGTTTTAGAGCACTTCATGCTTCCTGCTGCTGACCTGCTCTATGGAGATGGAGATTTCAAGTTCCAACAGGACTTGGCGCCTGCACACAGCGCAAAATCTACCCGTGCCTGGTTTACGAACCATGGTATTTCTGTTCTAAATTGGCCCGCCAACTCCCCTGACCTTAGCCCCATAGAAAATCTGTGGGGTATTGTGAAAAGGAAGATGCAGAATGCCAGACCCAAAAAGGCAGAAGAGTTGAAGGTCACTATCAGAGCAACCTGGGCTCTCATAACACCTGAGCAGTGCCAGAAACTCTTCGACTCCATGCCACGCCGCATTAACGCAGTAATTGAGGCAAAAGGAGCTCCAACCAAGTATTGAGTATTGTACATGCTCATATTTTTCATTTTCATACTTTTCAGTTGGCCAACATTTCTAAAAATCCCTTTTTTGTATTAGCCTTAAGTAATATTCTAATTTTGTGACACACGGAATTTTGGATTTTCATTTGTTGCCACTTCAAATCATCAAAATTAAATGAAATAAACATTTGAATGCATCAGTCTGTGTGCAATGAATAAATATAATGTACAAGTTACACCTTTTGAATGCAATTACTGAAATAAATCAAGTTTTTCAAAATATTCTAATTTACTGGCTTTTACCTGTATATGAAAAAACAAACACCATTAAAATGACACCAAAGCACACACATTTAGTTTGTTTTAATAATCTCCTTAAATCCTCCAGCAGCTTTAAAATTATAAAATTATATTGCTAATTAGACAATATTTTTATATTTCACAGACCATATATGTTGACAAGCATACGTAAGACAGGGTTGCAGAATGATCGCCCCCTTTCTCACAGCTATTTCTGCGCAACTGCCCGTTTGCGCATCCTTCCTTGACATACTAAATATTGACGCAAAACAATGGCCGCAGAACTATTTTTGATCTGATAAATCCCATCGCTGTGCTAATTAGTTATACTTGCATCATCCCCTCCCAGTGGCCTATTGTGGGTGATCTGAAGATCAATATATTTAGCACATTCATTAAGACAGACACGCTAAATGGATTGCGCTATTTATTTTGTTATTTTAAGAGACGTAATCCTCAGCGCACAGGCTTAGTAGATCAGTTTTGCGTGTACGATCAAGTTTGCACGTGTTTTAATACACGCAAACCTTTAGTGGATTAGGCCCTATATGAATTATTTGGTTTATACATATATCCATCCATGCATTTTTTTACCGCTTGTCCCTTTTTAGGTCGTGGGGGGTGCTGGAGCCTATCTCAGCTGCATTCGGGCGGAAGGCGGGGTACACCCTGGACAAGTCACCACCTCATCACAGGGCCATATATATATATATATATATATATATATATATATATATATATATATATACATAGACAAGTGGTACAAAATGGATGGATGGATATATAAATGTATATGTATGTATGTATGCATATATATATATATATATATATATATATATATATATATGTCTTAATAAGGTTATCCAAAAAATAGTGCTCGATACCGTAGTAGAGCGCAATATATGTATGTGTGGGAAAAAAATCACAAGACTATTTCATCTCTACAGGCCTGTTTCATGAGGGGGGGTACCCTCAATCATCAGGAGACTTTAATGGGAGCATTCGCATACCATGGTTTGTATAGGGCACAGAGTGGGTGGGTACAGGCTGGCCTAGGGGCGTGGTGATTGGCTCATGTGTTACCTAGGAGGTGTTTCCGTCTATGGCGGCATGCTGTTACAATTTCGCTGCGCTTGTTGAGGGATGACAGGTCTGGACGGTAAATAATAAACAGTTTCTCTTTCAAGCATAGGGGGGTGCTTACAAACATCAGTTGTCTACCAATCTAAGGTAATACGCAAGGACATTAACACATCCGACACATATGTAGGATTAACCGAGGGAGAATTCAAAACCAGATGGAACAATCACAAGGCTTCTTTCAGGAACAAAAACCTGCGAAATACCACAGAACTCAGCAAACACATTTGGGACCTCAAAGACAATAATGTTGAATATTCAATAACATGGCAAATTCTTGCATCCAGCACACCTTACAATAGTGGTAATAAAAGATGCAACCTATGCTTGAAAGAGAAACTGTTTATTATTTACCGTCCAGACCTGTCATCCCTCAACAAGCGCAGCGAAATTGTAACAGCATGCCGCCATAGACGGAAACACCTCCTAGGTAACACATGAGCCAATCACCACGCCCCTAGGCCAGCCTGTACCCACCCACTCTGTGCCCTATATAAACCATGGTATGCGAATGCTCCCATTAAAGTCTCCTGATGATTGAGGGTACCCCCCCCCCTCATGAAACAGGCCTGTAGAGATGAAATAGTCTTGTGATTTTTTTTCCCACACATACATATATATATACACATATGCTTTCATCTGCTTTTTGCAGATGATGTGGTCCTGATGGCTTCATCTGACCAGGATCTTCAGCTCTCACGGGATCAGTTTGCAGCCGAGTGTGAAGCAACTGGGATGAGAATCAGCATATATAAACATATACAGTATATACATATAACGTGCTTCCATTGATCAAGTATGATAGGTATGAGGTTTAGCCAAGCACAAGCCCTTCTACTGCCCAGAACACATTACTTTAAGTTCAATACATTATACAGGTACTGGCAGACATTCTACTGTACACTTCTACAGACCCTTCATTGTGACCAAAATATATGTTGCCATCGCAACTCTCAAGTCCCAAAAAATACACTCACCAATATTAGAGAATATATATTTTCTCCAAACCGGTTTTATAGCTCGTTTTTATTTGTCTTAAAACATGGTTGCTATAAAGGAATCATCATATGTATTAAAGGTGGTTACCTGGCAATGGTGCACGATCGACTTGAACACCAGCATCATAACATATACAATCTCTGTGAACCTTTTCAATCCGGTTTCAGGGCAAATCACTCTACGGAGACAGCCCTCGCAAAAATGACTAATGATCTACTGCTAACGATGGATTCTGATGCGTCATCTATGTTGCTGCTTCTTGATCTTAGCGCTGCTTTCGATACCGTCGATCATAATATTTTATTAGAGCGTATCAAAACACGTATTGGTATGTCAGACTTAGCTTTGTCGTGGTTTAACTCTTATCTTACTGACAGGATGCAATGCGTCTCCCATAATAATGTGACCTCGGACTATGTTAAGGTAACGTGCGGAGTTCCTCAGGGTTCGGTTCTTGGCCCTGCACTCTTTAGTATTTACATGCTGCCGCTAGGCGACATCATACGCAAATACGGTGTTAGCTTTCATTGTTATGCTGATGACACCCAACTCTACATGCCCCTAAAGCTGACCAACACGCCGGATTGTAGTCAGCTGGAGGCGTGTCTTAATGAAATTAAACAATGGATGTCCGCTAACTTCTTGCAACTCAACGCCAAGAAAACGGAAATGCTGATTATCGGTCCTGCTAAACACCGACATTTATTTAATAATACCACCTTAACATTTGACAACCAAACAATTACACAAGGCGAATCAGTAAAGAATCTGGGTATTATCTTCCACCCAACTCTCTCGTTTGAGTCACACATTAAGAGTGTTACTAAAACGGCCTTCTTTCATCTCCGTAATATCGCTAAAATTCGTTCTATTTTATCCACTAGCGACGCTGTGATCATTATTCATGCGTTCGTTACGTCTCGTCTCGACTATTGTAACGTATTATTTTCGGGGCTCCCTATGTCTAGCATTAAAAAATTACAGTTGGTACAAAATGCGGCTGCTAGACTTTTGACAAGAACAAGAAAGTTTGATCATATTACGCCTATACTGGCTCACCTGCACTGGCTTCCTGTGCACTTAAGATGTGACTTTAAGGTTTTACTACTTACGTATAAAATACTACACGGTCTAGCTCCGTCCTATCTTGTCGATTGCATTGTACCATATGTCCCGGCAAGAAATCTGCGTTCAAAGAACTCCGGCTTATTAGTGATTCCCAGAGCCCAAAAAAAGTCTGCGGGCTATAGAGCGTTTTCTATTCGGGCTCCAGTACTATGGAATGCCCTCCCGGTAACAATTAGAGATGCTACCTCAGTAGAAGCATTTAAGTCCCATCTTAAAACTCATTTGTATACTCTAGCCTTTAAATAGCCCCCCTGTTAGACCAGTTGATCTGCCGTTTCTTTTCTTTTCTCCTCTGCTCCCCTTTTCCTTGAGGGGGGGGGGGGGGGGGGGGCACAGGTCCGGTGGCCATGGATGAAGTGCTGGCTGTCCAGAGTCGGGACCCGGGGTGGACCGCTCGCCTGTGCATCGGCAGGGAACATCTCTGCGCTGCTGACCCGTCTCCGCTCGGGATGGTGTCCTGCTGGCCCCACTATGGACTGGACTCTTACTATTTTGTTGGATCCACTATGGACTGGACTCTCACAATATTATGTCAGACCCACTCGACATCCATTGCTTTCGGTCTCCCCTAGAGGGGGGGGGGTTACCCACATATGCGGTCCTCTCCAAGGTTTCTCATAGTCATTCACATCGACGTCCCACTGGGGTGAGTTTTTCCTTGCCCGTATGTGGGCTTTGTACCGAGGATGTCGTTGTGGCTTGTGCAGCCCTTTGAGACACTTGTGATTTAGGGCTATATAAATAAAGATTGATTGATTGATTGATATACGACTGGATTGAAATTTTGTCAAGGACGATAAATAACACGTCCAACACACCCAGCGATAAGGAAATTGAAAAGGTGGAGAAATGAATGCCAAATGGCAGAACTTTGTCCATTACACATTTCCCCAAGCTACAGAACGGGCTGAGGGTCAGAAACATGTTTAAAAAACAATTGCTGTTAAATGAACTTATAGTTAACGCGTTATTATCGCGTCACCTTTGACAGCCCTAGTTGAAATAAATGATGCTAACCCCAACAACTAACCCTAACCAAAACAAATCTCATATTTGAGTACTTCATCTTTGTACGATTAACATTTTCCATTTGCTAACCATAAAATGTTTTCCCCTTGGGAATTACACTTTTAAAACGGCCATTCCGATGCATATATGTAGGTAGATACTGTAGATAGTTTGTGGTAGTTAAAAGAGGAACCTTTACCGTAATGAATAGTTGTACGATTGCTCATTAATTATTTGTTTCTCACGAAACATTTCAAGTCGATAATTAAAATGCTTTTCCAGAATTTTTGAGAATTGAGGCAAAAGAGGAATTCGAGGTCGTGCGGGGTGCTGGAACCTATCTTAGCTGCATTTGGGCGGAAGGCGGGGTGCACCCTGGACAAGTCGCCACCTCATCACAGGTTTTACAATATTCAGTATAACTTTTTTAGCCAATGTCATGTTTATATCACGACAGTCAGTGGAGGACTTACGTTTACACTTCCGCACAATGTTTGTCACTTCCTGTTCATTTGTAGCTCAGAGGAAGAATGACAAAGAATTCTGTTCAAAAGTTGATTTTGCAACTCCACTGTCTGGGATATAAACAGCCAGTTTCGGGCCAACATTTACAAAAAAGCTGTTGAACGTATTCACTACATTACTCATATTATAATCTTCACCATTATCATCAATAAAGCAATCAGGGGTATGTCAACTTTGAAGATCCTTGTTTGATTAGACTATTCAAAAAATCCTAAGTTGTTTTTATATAGTTTTTTTTTATTTTCATATAGTTTTTTTAATGACATAACCATTTGCTTATTCGTATAATATCAGTTAATTTATTTTTGTACTTCTTATATCTTTGTTCCACTTCTTTTGTTTTTATTTTGATAAACAGTTTGTAGAGATTGTGTCAGGCTTGTCCCTGACAGTTTGACTATGTTTTAGTTTTTTCTCTGTTTGTCTTAGTTTCCTGTCAGGGCTTTTATTTTGGCTTCATTTCCTGAGTGTCTCCCTGAGTGCTGCTTCCCCTCAGCTGTGGCTGATTGGCACCTGGCCACACCTGGTGTCAATCAGCCAGCTACTATTTAAACCTGCCTTCTCCTCCAGTCATTGCTGGATCATTGTCGTTACTACCTGTCGTGTCGTTGTTTGCTGTATGCTGTCGTTAAGCTATTCCCTGGATCCTGACTCCTGTTCCTGCTTCCTGTTTTCTGGTTCGTGTTTGCATTTTCTTATTTTTGAACATTAAAAACATGTTTTCTTGTACCAAGCCTGCTGCCATCTCTGCATCTTGGGGTTCGTCAACTACAAACCCTGACATAATGATCCAGCCTGTTAACACGTTCCCCGCGGAGATTTCCATGGCGGAGAGGCTTAACAAAGCATTAGAATTAATGGCTAAATTGAAGAGGAGTTTGGCCGCATTTCAAGCCCTCTCCCACCCATCCCTTTCGTCTGTGGGCCTGTCTGGGGACGTCTGGGATCCGTCCCTTGAGGGGGGGGCTAGGAGTGGCTGTGCAGCTGGGGAGGCACAGCTACTCCTCACCCCAGTGGGTCTGCAACAGACGGCGCCATCCTCTTCGGTGGACCAGCAGACGCCACCATGCAGTCCGGTGGGCCAGCAGACGCCACCATGCACTCCGGTGGGTCTGCAACCTACGACGCCACCATGTACTCCGGTGGGCCGGCAGACGCCTCCATGCACTCCGGTGGGCCGGCAGACGCCACCATGCACTCCGGTGGGCCGGCAGACGCCACCATGCACTCCGGTGGGCCGGCAGACGCCACCATGCAGTCCGGTGGGCCGGCAGACGCCACCATGCAGTCCGGTGGGCCGGCAGACGCCACCATGCAGTCCGGTGGGCCGGCAGACGCCACCATGCAGTCCGGTGGGCCGGCAGACGCCACCATGCACTCCGGTGGGTCTACAACCAACGGCGCCACCATCCTCCTCTCCGGTGGGCCAGCAGCAGACGGCGCCACCATCCTCCTCTCCGGTGGGCCAGCAGCAGACGGCGCCACCATCCTCCTCTCCGGTGGGCCAGCAGCAGACGGCGCCACCATCCTCCTCTCCGGTGGGCCAGCAGCAGACGGCGCCACCATCCTCCTCTCCGGTGGGCCAGCAGCAGACGGCGCCACCATCCTCCTCTCCGGTGGGCCAGCAGCAGACGGCGCCAACATCCTCCTCTCCGGTGGGCCAGCAGCAGAGGGCGCCACCATCCTCTTCTCCGGTGGGCCAGCAGCAGAGGGCGCCACCATCCTCCTCTCCGGTGAGCCAACAGACGCCGCCACCATGCACTCCGGTGGGCCAGCAGAGGGCGCCACCGCCATCCTCCCCGGTGGGCCAGCAGAGGGCGCCACCGCCATCCTCCCCGGTGGGCCAGCAGAGGGCGCCACCGCCATCCTCCCCGGTGGGCCAGCAGAGGGCGCCACCGCCATCCTCCCCGGTGGGCCAGCAGAGGGCGCCACCGCCATCTTCTCCGGTGGGCCAGCAGAGGGCGCCACCGCCATCTTCTCCGGTGGGCCAGCAGAGGGCGCCACCATCGTCTCCGGTGGGTCCTCCCATGCCGGCGGTCGAGCCGCCTCGCCAATTGCGGCGGCGTTCAACTCGCCGTCGCCACCTAACTCTTCCCCGCTGGTTGCGGGGACACTTGGCCTGGTGGCCCACCTCCTTGTCCTCCCTCCACCCTCCCGTGACTTTGGACTGTTTTTTGGGGGGGGTCTTCCTAGAACGTCTGGTATCCGTTATAGGAAGGGGGGCTACTGTCAGGCTTGTCCCTGACAGTTTGACTATGTTTTAGTTTTTTCTCTGTTTGTCTTAGTTTCCTGTCAGCGCTTTTATTTTGTCTTCATTTCCTGAGTGTCTCCCTGAGTGCTGCTTCCCCTCAGCTGTGGCTGATTGGCACCTGGCCACACCTGGTGTCAATCAGCCAGCTACTATTTAAACCTGCCTTCTCCTCCAGTCATTGCTGGATCATTGTCGTTACTACCTGTCGTGTCGTTGTTTGCTGTATGCTGTCGTTAAGCTATTCCCTGGATCCTGACTCCTGTTCCTGCTTCCTGTTTTCTGGTTCGTGTTTGCATTTTCTTATTTTTGAACATTAAAAACATGTTTTCTTGTACCAAGCCTGCTGCCATCTCTGCATCTTGGGGTTCGTCAACTACAAACCCTGACAGATTGTTTTTCTTTTTACAGGCATTCATTATTCCTTTCGTAAGCCAATTACTTTTTTAATGTTTTTTGTTTATAAAATATTATATCACAAGGCAGTGTTTATTATGCAGGGAAGTTAAGATATCTAAAAAATTACAATAAGCACTGTCCACATTTGGTTCTCTGTAAACTGAAGTCCAATCCTGGAAAAATAAACTATTGTTTAGGGCAGTGGTCCCCAACCACCGGTCCGGGGACCGGTACCGGTCCGTGAGGCATTTGCTACCGGGCCGCAGAGGAACATGAAACAACTTTTACAATAGAATAGAAAAGAATAGAATAGAAAGTACTTTATTGATCCCTGGGGGGAATTCAGCACCACAGTTCGCTTACAATGGACAATAAACACTTAGGTATTTTTACATGTGAATAATATAAATACAGTCTATTATACAGCATTATTCAAATGTGACTAATATAAATACAGTCTAAATACAGTCTATTATACAGCATTATTCACAAGTGAATAACATAAATACAGTCAAAAAGGAACATACAGGTAAAAGCCAGTAAATTAGAATATTTTGAAAAACTTGATTTATTTCAGTAATTGCATTCAAAAGGTGTAACTTGTACATTATATTTATTCATTGCACACAGACTGATGCATTCAAATGTTTATTTCATTTAATTTTGATGATTTGAAGTGGCAACAAATGAAAATCCAAAATTCCGTGTGTCACAAAATTAGAATATTACTTAAGGCTAATACAAAAAAGGGATTTTTAGAAATGTTGGCCAACTGAAAAGTATGAAAATGAAAAATATGAGCATGTACAATACTCAATACTTGGTTGGAGCTCCTTTTGCCTCAATTACTGCGTTAATGCGGCGTGGCATGGAGTCGATGAGTTTCTGGCACTGCTCAGGTGTTATGAGAGCCCAGGTTGCTCTGATAGTGGCCTTCAACTCTTCTGCGTTTTTGGGTCTGGCATTCTGCATCTTCCTTTTCACAATACCCCACAGATTTTCTATGGGGCTAAGGTCAGGGGAGTTGGCGGGCCAATTTAGAACAGAAATACCATGGTCCGTAAACCAGGCACGGGTAGATTTTGCGCTGTGTGCAGGCGCCAAGTCCTGTTGGAACTTGAAATCTCCATCTCCATAGAGCAGGTCAGCAGCAGGAAGCATGAAGTGCTCTAAAACTTGCTGGTAGACGGATGCGTTGACCAGAATAAATATAATGTACAAGTTACACCTTTTGAATGCAATTACTGAAATAAATCAAGTTTTTCAAAATATTCTAATTTACTGGCTTTTACCTGTATACACTATACAGTCTGATGGCTGTCGGTATGAAGGACCTCCTGTGTCGTTCCGTGTTGCATTTTGGGAGTCTGAGCCTTCCACTGAACGTGCTCATTCTCTCCAAAAGGTCCGAGTGTAGTGGGTGGGAGGTGTTGTCCATAATGGCTAGGAGCTTTGCTAGTCTTCTCCTCTCTGACACCACCGCCAGAGAGTCTAGCTCCACTCCCACCACGTTACTGGTCTTCTCTACCAACTTGTCCAAGTCTGTTTGCGTCCCTCGCTCTCAGCCCGCTGCCCCAGCAGGCCACGGTGTACAAGAAAGCGCCCAACACCACCGTCTCGTAGAACATCTTCAACATCTTTGCACAGACGTTGAAGGATCCTAGCCTCCTGAGGAAGAAGAGGCGGCTCTGTCCCTTCTTGTAGAGTGCCTCAGCGTGTTTTGACCCATTCAGCTTGTTGTCGATGTGTACTCCCAGGTATTTAGAATCCTCAACTATGTCCGCATCGACCCCCCTGATGGAAACAGGGGTCGCCGGAGTACTCCTCCTCCTTCCCAGATCCACAACCAGCTCCTTGGTCTTCGTCACATTGAGCTGGAGGTGGTTCTTTCCACACCATGTGACAAAGTCCTCCACCAGTGCCCTGTATTCCTCATCATCACCATCCTCAATACACCTCACTATCGCAGTCATCAGAAAACTTCTGAAGGTGGCAGGACTGCATTCTAATGCGTATGAAAAAGTGCAATATATTTATATGTACAGTAATCTATTTATTTATATCTGCACATCATTGCTCTTTTATCCTGCACTACAACGAGCTAATGCAACAAAATGTCCTTCTTATCAGTACTGTAAAGCAGTGGTCCCCAACCACCGGTCTGGGGACTGGTACCGGCCCGTGACGCATTTGCTACCGGGCCGCAGAGAAACATTAAATAATTTATAAACTGCATTTTCTCCGACTTAACTTTCGCCTGTCCCACTCGACACACCAATAAGCTTGTTTATAGATGTACAATAGAGATGCGCGGATAGGCAATTTATTTAATCCGCAACCGCGTCAGAAAGTCGTCAACCATCCGCCATCCACCCGATGTAACGTTTGATCAGAACTGCACCCGCCCGCCATCCGCCCGTTGTTATATATCTAATATTAATTAAAAAAAAAAAAAAAAGGGTGAAAACTACGCGAATTGCACCTTGTGCAGACAAGATTTTTCGATCGGACACGGAGGAATTAGCGATGTAAAAGACCACGTTGGGACAAAAAAACACAAGTCTAATGCCGTTGCTAGCGATACAAGTGGAAAACTTTCAACGTTTTTCGTCGCCCAAACAGATTCTTTGGATGTGATAAATGCCGAAGTTTTATTTACGGAGGCAATAATTGAGCATGGACTTCCAATCGCACTGGCTGATCACATGGGACAGTTAATAATGTAATGCAACCTTTAAAAATCATTACGCGGTGATCGCGATCCCAAAAATAAACTTTTCTTGCATGATAATGTCCAGAAAAATTTGCTTTATATTACTATAGAGTCCTTTTAACGAATGAGTTTGATGGTTTATCACAAACCTTAAATGAAATTCTATGGCCACCGTCCTGCTCTCTATATCAACCAGGGTGAGCCCCACCCCTTTCGTGAGCGCACTGCGAAAGCGGACGAGGCGGGGTGTCGGTGCGGTGGGCGCGGTAGTGACCCTGGACGTGCGTCGGGCCCTTCTCGCGGATCGCCTCAGCTACGGCTCCCGGTGGGGCCCTCTCGGGGGAAGGGGCCTCGGTCCCGGACCCCGGCGAGGCGTCCCTTCTCCGCTCCGTAAAAGTGTCCATCTCTTTTATTTTATTTTCTTCTGTTGTGGCATATGCAGCAGGTGCCTGCTCGTTTTTCGTATGTGGGTAACAACATTTAACTATGTATATATATTTTCGAATTGGTTTAACTGCCACCCGCAAAAAAAATAAAAAAATAAAAAAAATATCTAATTAATCCGCCCGACCCGACCCGCGAGCGGATAAAATCTTATTGTTTTTAATTTCATCCGCCCGATCCGCGGATAATCCGCGGACTCCGCGGTTGTGTCCGCAAACCGCGCATCTCTAAATGATAAATAAATAAATGATAAATGGGTTGTACTTGTATAGCGCTTTTCTACCTTCAAGGTACTCAAAGCGCTTTGACACTACTTCCACATTTACCCATTCACACACACATTCACACACTGATGGAGGGAGCTGCCATGCAAGGCGCTAACCAGCACCCATCAGGAGCAAGGGTGAAGTGTCTTGCTCAGGACACAACGGACATGACGAGGTTGGTACTAGGTGGGGATTGAACCAGGGACCCTCGGGTCGCGCACGGCCACTTTTCCACTGCGCCACGCCGTCCCTAATGTACAATAACACCCCTCATAGGAAATTGCCATTTGTTATAGCTTTGTGACATGATACAATGCACATTAATCAACATCAGAATCAGAATCAGAATCAGCTTTATTGTCATTACGCAAGGTAACGAGATTGAGGCCATTCCATACAGTGCGATGTGTGCATGCTAGAAAAACAATGTGCAAATATATACAAATTTAAAAAATGTAGAAGTGCAATGAATATGGTGTGAAATGAATATATACATGAAAAAAACAAAACAAAAACAGGGTTGTTGGTGGAATGGGTTATTGCACCGAAGAGAAGGCAGTTATGAGGGACAATGGGGCATTCCGTTCAGGATGGTTATGGCCCTGGGGAAAAAGCTGTTCTTTAGCCTGTTTGTTTTTGTTTTAATGCACCTGTAGCGCTTCCCAGAGGGCAGCAGGTGGAACAGGTCAGAGCCAGGGTGGGTGCTGTCTTTGATGATGGCACTGGCTCTGTTGAGGCAGCGGGAGGTGTAGATGTCCGTCAGAGAGGGGAGAGGGCGGCCGATGATCTTCTGAGCCGTCTTGACCACTCTTTGCAGCCTCTCCCTGTCTGCTGCGGTGCAGCTGCCGTACCATACCGTAATACAGTAGGTCAGCAGGCTCTCGATGGACGAGCGGTAGAAGGTCAGCAGCAGGTCAGGCTTCAGGTTGTACTTCCCGAGGACTCTAAGGAAGTGTAGCCGCTGCTGAGCCTTCTTGATGATTGATGTGGTGTTGACTGTCCAGGAGAAGTCATTAGAGATGTGGACTCCAAGGTACCTGAAGGTGTGGACCCTCTCTACACGTTCGCCGTTGATGTAGAGGGGGGCAGGGTCGGTGCTGCTCCTCCTGAAGTCGACGATGATCTCTCTGGTCTTGCTGGTGTTGAGAGCGAGGTTGTTCTCCGAAGACCAGGCCGTCAGCTTCAGGACCTCCTCTCTGTAGGCAGCCTCGTCACCCCTGGAGATGAGCCCGACCACTGTGGTATCGTCGGCGAACTTGACGGTAAGGTTGTCACTATAAAATATAAAAGTGACATATTGTAGCCAAAGGCTGATTTCCATCTGCATCTCATTGCAAAGAAACAAGCCCAGGGCTCCCACTAATTCAGTGTTATAGTGAGTCGTATTTTTCATTCATTTTTTTGCTGTATTTTTTATCTGGCACAAGTGTAAAGCCGGTCCCTGGAAATAATCCCTACATTAAACCGGTCTGTGGTGCAAAAAAGGTTGGGGACCACTGGTTTAGGGCACTATCTGTTTGTGAATGTGTGGCCTTAAAAGATGTTTCACTTCATTAGGGCAGGTTTCTTCAGTTCGTGCTCACAAACTAGATAGGACAGCTCTAGTCTGAGAGGATGATGCTTGATCCAATCAATCAAAATGTTTACCCGCTTCTTTATTTTCTCCTTTTCAACAGTCAATTGCAGTTAGTGCCTTTGTTTCCGCTGCAACGATTGAGGGTTGAAAGTGTCCACCACTGCACACTCACCATTGTTGAATGTAACATCTGGATACTGACGCTGTACTGCATTTACACATACTTCAAAGTGTAAGTCCAATTAAAATGCAAATAACTGAAGTTGGAAACTGACATCCATTAAGTACACTGAGACAGATTTACAGTCACCAGCAGTAAAATGGTGGAGTGGTTGTGGGTTCATTCATCAGTCTTTAGTCAGTGAATGAGGTGATGGCTTTGTAGGAGAAAAAAAAGCCCATTTACCATTCAATTACCATACATGCAACTATTTCTCTCCAGTACTCTTTCTGAGATCTCCTTACCGGAGGCTATGTAAACAGAAGTAACATCTTCCTCCATTCATTCTTCTTTGAAAGTCAAAAATGAGAAGTTCTATCTGTTACCAAGAATAAAAGCGGATGGTTATAATTCAGCAAAGACAGGAAGTAGGCTGCTTGCATTTGACATATAATTCTAATATGTGAGAACCAACCCCACTTGTAATACCAACATGATCTGGAGTAGAGATGCGCGGATAGGCAAATATTTCATCCGCAACCGCATCAGAAAGTCGTCAACCATCCGCAATCCACCCGATCTAACATTTGATCAGAACTGCATCCGCCCGCCATCCGCCCGGTATATCTAATATAGACGATGCAAGGCATTAGTGAGGCACCTGCCAACTACTCCGGTTTTCCCGTAATTCGTACGGTTTTCATCAACCTATTCCGGGTTACGGGTGCAGTGATAAAAAATACGTTTTTTCTTTAATTTAAAAAAAAAAGGGTGAAAACTACGCGAATTGCACCTTGTGCAGACAAGATTTTTCGATCGGACACGGAGGAATTAGCGATGTAAAAGACCACTTTGGGACAAAAAAACACAAGTCTAATGCCGTTGCTAGCGATACAAGTGGAAAACTTTCAACGTTTTTCGTCGCCCAAACAGATTCTTTGGATGTGATAAATGCCGAAGTTTTATTTACGGAGGCAATAATTGAGCATGGACTTCCAATCGCACTGGCTGATCACATGGGACAGTTACATGTTTGTAATGCAACCTTTAAAAATCATTACGCGGTGATCGCGGTCCCAAAAATAAACTTTTCTTGCATGATAATGTCCAGAAAAATTCGCTTTATATTACTATAGAGTCCTTTTAACGAATGAGTTTGATGGTTTATCACAAACCTTAAATGAAAGAAGTCCTTTCTTCTCCTGCACCTGCATGCACTTTGGCCTTGCTTCCTGTGTGGTGCGCAATCCTGTCGGCTGTATTTCACAGCACGACATACTGTTAAAAGTGTTTGTACTATTTATGCTTTCAAGTCCAAGTTGAAGAAATCTTGTTAAATGTTGACAGCATAACTACCAAAATACAGAAGTATGTCCTTAATATTTTTGCAGTGCTATTTCTGTTGAAAAGTTCAAATGATTACATTAGAGATGTGATGTGCCACTTTTCAAAGTGTCTGATGGCTTAAATTAATTTTCATTCATTTTTCATATTTTGAATTCTTTTGAAAGGCTTACAAAAAAACTACATTTGAATTGTAATTCCATGCTATTGACAGGACTATTAATTTTAATGAAGTTAGCTTACCATGTTTACAGTATGATAATTGTGATAGAAATGTGAATTTTAGGCACAGAATATTTTTTACAATTGAACAAGGCAGTAGATTATACAAGCTTGGACAGAAAGTTAATAATGACACCAATTTTTTTTTTTATGGAATTGTTTAGTACTGTTTTACCATTTGTTTACTGTAAAAAGTGTTTATACTGTTTATACTTTCAATTAACAAATTGAAGTCTTGTGAAAGGTTGACAGGATAACTGGCATTAACTGTCAAAATAATTTCAAACTATTGAAGTTAGCTTACAGAATAAACATGTCAATCAACCCATATGATTTTTGCTGTAATATTTTTGTTTTGAAAAGTCACTGTGACTGATAGAAAAGTGATGGTTTTAGCAACATTTTAACCTGTCTGAATGCTAATAATCATTTTGCGTCGGGGGGCGAAGCCCTGAACCCTCCACCAGGACTTTGTCCTGGACCTACCAGGGCCTGCGGCCCTTGGACCCTGGCTACTAGGTTTTTCTGATTTCAAAAGTTGGCAGGTATGGTGAGGTTATAAAGCTTTTGCCTGTTAAAGAAAGGAGACTGATCCAATGCAGTACAGTCTTTCGCGTGCCACGCTGTCACGACCCAGACGCACACCAGTGCGCAATCATATGGGAGCCGCGCTGAGCGCACTGCGCGCGGAGTGACCCCTGTTACGCGCCCCCGGCAACAGGGGTGGCGGGCAGGTAAGCTGCGCGGGCGGAGCGCGCGGAGTGACCCATGTTACGAGCCCCCGGCCACGGGGGTGGCGGGCAGGTAAGCTGCTTACCTGCTGCGCGTGACGCCGGCCGCGGCGAAGGCGGACGAGGCGGGGTGTCGGTGCGGTGGGCGCGGTAGTGACCCTGGACGTGCGTCGGGCCCTTCTCGCGGATCGCCTCAGCTACGGCTCCCGGTGGGGCCCTCTCGGGGGAAGGGGCCTCGGTCCCGGACACCGGCGAGGCGTCCCTTCTCCGCTCCGTAAAAGTGTCCATCTCTTTTCTTTTCTTTTTCTTCTGTTGTGGCATATGCAGCAGGTGCCTGCTCGTTTTTCGTATGTGGGTAACAACATTTAACTATGTGTATATATTTCCGAATTGGTTTAACTGCCACCCGCAAAAAAAAAAAAAATAAATAAAAAAATAAAAATCTAATTGATCCGCCCGACCCGACCCGCACGCGGATAAAATCTAATTTTTTTCAATTTCATCCGCCCGATCCGCGGATAATCCGCGGACTCCGCGGTTGTGTCCGCAAACCGCGCATCTCTAATCTGGAGATATGTTTGATTTGTTTGCCAATCAACATTTTTCAAGATCTCGCCTTGTGTCAGCTTGTTTATTGACGCTGCTTCCTGAAGCTGTCAGACTCAGACATGATGTGTGTCAAAACAATGTGAACCCCCTCCAATAGTCAGAAGGCTTTTTTTAAATGTGATACTGTACGGCCAGAAGATTTCATACCAGGCGCAGCAGCTTGAGAAAAATTAAGAAAAACATACCATATCAAACATATTTAAACCTGCTAAGTAGAGATGCTACATGTTGGCTTTCTCACCCTTATGCCGAGACGGCTTTTGACAACGGTGGAGCAGTCTGGGGGGGGGGGGATTTTTACAAAAACTCAAATATATGCCTGCTCAGATATCAAAACATTGATTGCAGGGTAATTGATAACGGAGAAAAAATATATTCTAAAATGAATGGGAAAAAAGGGCTCTGGCAGAAAGTGAAGTGAAGTGAAGTGAATTATATTTATATAGCGCTTTTCTCTAGTGACTCAAAGTGCTTTACATAGTGAACCCCAATATCTAAATTACATTTAAACCAGTGTGGGTGGCACTGGGAGCAGGTGGGTAAAGTGTCTTGCCCAAGGACACAACGGCATAATATTTCTTGTATTTGTTACCTTCTTGAGACTTCCGAAAAATGCCTACCTCTTTAGGCACACCTTTTCCAGATATATAAAGATGTGTATTTACAACTTTAATAATATATACATGCTATACAAATATAAAAAAGCTTGTTGTGAAAAATGAGTTGGAATTTCACAAGAAAAAGGTCACAGTTTCACAAGAAAAACGTAATTTTACTCAACGCAAGTCAAAATTTTACAAGAAAAACTGAACATCTGCGCAATACCATGATAAAAGTTGGAATTCCACTCAATAACATTCGCACTTTTACAAGAAAAGCTTAAAATTTGGGCAATTTTATGAAAAGAGTCCTAATTTTACTCGACAAAAGTCACAATTTTATAAGAAAACTTAAATATAATGGCAATATCATAATAATCGGAATTTTTACTTGGCAAAATTATGACAAAAGTCACAATTTTACAATAACAAAAAATTGGCAATATTGTGACAAGTCAGAATTTTATATGACAGATGTCACCATTTGGTGAGGAGATCTTGCCCCAAGTGGAGGAGTTCAAGTACCTCGGAGTCTTGTTCACGAGTGAGGGAAGAGTGGATGGTGAGATCGACAGGCGGATCGGTGCGGCGTCTTCAGTAATGCGGACGCTGTATCGATCCGTTGTGGTGAAGAAGGAGCTGAGCCGGAAGGCAAAGCTCTCAATTTACCGGTCGATCTACGTTCCCATCCTCACCTATGGTCATGAGCTTTGGGTTATGACCGAAAGGACAAGATCACGGGTACAAGCGGCCGAAATGAGTTTCCTCCGCCGGGTGGCGGGGCTCTCCCTTAGAGATAGGGTGAGAAGCTCTGTCATCCGGGGGGAGCTCAAAGTAAAGCCGCTGCTCCTCCGCATCGAGAGGAGCCAGATGAGGTGGTTCGGGCATCTGGTCAGGATGCCACCCGAGCGCCTCCCTAAGGAGGTGTTTAGGGCATGTCCGACCGGTAGGAGGCCACGAGGAAGACCCAGGACACGTTGGGAAGACTATGTCTCCCGGCTGGCCTGGGAACGCCTCGGGATCCCCCGGGAGGAGCTGGACGAAGTGGCTGGGGAGAGGGAAGTCTGGGCTTCCCTGCTTAGGCTGCTGCCCCCGCGACCCGACCTCGGATAAGCGGAAGAAGATGGATGGATGGATGGATAGATGTCACCATTTTGCATTAAAAAGTAATAATTTTACGAGAAAATCTTGCAATATTACAGAAACAGAAAGAATATGAGAAATTGTTCCCAATTTTATAAGAAAAAAGTCGACACATTGTGAGAAAAAGACTGCTTTTAGGTCATTTTTTGTTGGTAATTGCTTTTTAATCTTCATTATTTACTTTAAGTTATTACAATATGTCTCTAAGTACATTTATTTTAATTTTTTTTATCAATTTTGGCCAAAGGGGGTGCATTTCAATTTCTTACACACACTTGTTATTACATATGTTGGCCAGAGGGGAAGTACTTCAAATTTTTACACACACACTTGTTATTTCATATGTTGGCCAGAGGGGGAGCACTTTTAAAACCGACACAGTCAATTTGAAAAATCCCTCCTTTTTGGGACCACCATAATGTTGATAGATTTCACCACCAGGGGTGCAAATGAGACATTCTTTATTATATGTAATGGTTTTCCGCATTGGGACCATGATTTATGTCCTAACTTGTTAACCGGTCCTGATATGGAAGGTACTTTTCCTTGTTGATGTCTCAAAAAGGGTAGAAATACAACACACACAGTACTCAGACACAGTACTCAGACACGTGACAACAGGGTTACAGACGCACATTTTGAGTTAGGCATTTGCAAATAGTTTTGCTACGACAATACTTAACAACATGGATTTCCCTGGCCATGTGATGAAAATAAAGAGTGACATCACAAACGCCTTCCTCGTTTGTTCTAAAGAAGGTTTTGGAGCTTTGGCTTCTCCTTGGCACTATTAATGATAGAACCATTACTCTCGCTAGACATATAGTCTGGGCTGCACTGTATTTCTTTCTTGAGCAGACACGTAACCGCAAGACCCTCTTAATGTGCCCTGAATTAGAGATCGAAAAAAAAAAATTCAGTCTAAGCCTGGGCCCCTGGACAGGGGGTCCAGACTGAGGCCAAGGGGAAACAAACCTCATAGCCATAGCACACATTAAAGGCCTACTGAAACCCACTACTACCGACCACGCAGTCTGATAGTTTATATATCAATGATGAAATCTTAACATTGCAACACATGCCAATACGGTAGTGCAATTTTACATTTTGCGCGACATATCCTGCTGAAAACGTCTCGGTATGATGACGTCAGCGCGTGACGTCACGGATTGTGGAGGACATTTTGGGACAGCATGGTTGCCAGCTATTAGGTCGTCTGTTTTCATCGCAAAATTCCACAGTATTCTGGACATCTGTGTTGGTGAATCTTTTGCAATTTGTTCAATGAACAATGGAGACAGCAAAGAAGAAAGCTGTAGGTGGGAAGCGGTGCATTGCGGCAGATGTTGTGCCGGATAACGCACCCCCGCCGTAGAATGCACCCCTTGAGTGGTGTGCCGGATAACACAGCCGGTGTTTCATTGTTTACATTCCCGGAAGATGACTGCCAAGCTATACCATTGGCCTGTGGAGAACTGGGACAACAGAGACTCTGACCAGGAGGACTTTGAGTTGGATACGCAGACACGGTACCGTGAGTACGCATGCAGCTGCGGCTTCCAAACATTTGATCGCTTGCCCGTACGTGCGTGCCGCTATGTGCATGTCACGTACGTAACTTTGGGGACTTTGGGGAAATACAGGTAAAAGCCAGTAAATTAGAATATTTTGAAAAACTTGATTTATTTCAGTAATTGCATTCAAAAGGTGTAACTTGTACATTATATTTATTCATTGCACACAGACTGATGCATTCAAATGTTTATTTCATTTAATTTTGATGATTTGAAGTGGCAACAAATGAAAATCCAAAATTCCGTGTGTCACAAAATTAGAATATTACTTAAGGCTAATACAAAAAAGGGATTTTTAGAAATGTTGGCCAACTGAAAAGTATGAAAATGAAAAATATGAGCATGTACAATACTCAATACTTGGTTGGAGCTCCTTTTGCCTCAATTACTGCGTTAATGCGGCGTGGCATGGAGTCGATGAGTTTCTGGCACTGCTCAGGTGTTATGAGAGCCCAGGTTGCTCTGATAGTGGCCTTCAACTCTTCTGCGTTTTTGGGTCTGGCATTCTGCATCTTCCTTTTCACAATACCCCACAGATTTTCTATGGGGCTAAGGTCAGGGGAGTTGGCGGGCCAATTTAGAACAGAAATACCATGGTCCGTAAACCAGGCACGGGTAGATTTTGCGCTGTGTGCAGGCGCCAAGTCCTGTTGGAACTTGAAATCTCCATCTCCATAGAGCAGGTCAGCAGCAGGAAGCATGAAGTGCTCTAAAACTTGCTGGTAGACGGCTGCGTTGACCCTGGATCTCAGGAAACAGAGTGGCCGACACCAGCAGATGACATGGCACCCCAAACCATCACCCAACCATGCAAATTTTGCATTTCCTTTGGAAATCGAGGTCCCAGAGTCTGGAGGAAGACAGGAGAGGCACAGGATCCACGTTGCCTGAAGTCTAGTGTAAAGTTTCCACCATCAGTGATGGTTTGGGGTGCCATGTCATCTGCTGGTGTCGGTCCACTCTGTTACATTTCTAAAAATCCCTTTTTTGTATTAGCCTTACATAATATTCTAATTTTGTGACACACGGAATTTTGGATTTTCATTTGTTGCCACTTCAAACCATCAAAATTAAATGAAATAAACATTTGAATGCATCAGTCTGTGTGCAATGAATAAATATAATGTACAAGTTACACCTTTTGAATGCAATTACTGAAATAAATCAAGTTTTTCAAAATATTCTAATTTACTGGCTTTTACCTGTATATGTGCTGCATGAACTTTGGGGAGGTGAACAGTACTTTGGGCTGTGGGATTGAGTATGTTGTGCAGGTGTTTGAGTTGTATTACCGGGTTATATGGACGGGAGGGGGGATTTTTAGAAATGTTGGCCAACTGAAAAGTATGAAAATGAAAAATATGAGCATGTACAATACTCAATACTTGGTTGGAGCTCCTTTTGCCTCAATTACTGCGTTAATGCGGCGTGGCATGGAGTCGATGAGTTTCTGGCACTGCTCAGGTGTTATGAGAGCCCAGGTTGCTCTGATAGTGGCCTTCAACTCTTCTGCGTTTTTGGGTCTGGCATTCTGCATCTTCCTTTTCACAATACCCCACAGATTTTCTATGGGGCTAAGGTCAGGGGAGTTGGCGGGCCAATTTAGAACAGAAATACCATGGTCCGTAAACCAGGCACGGGTAGATTTTGCGCTGTGTGCAGGCGCCAAGTCCTGTTGGAACTTGAAATCTCCATCTCCATAGAGCAGGTCAGCAGCAGGAAGCATGAAGTGCTCTAAAACTTGCTGGTAGACGGCTGCGTTGACCCTGGATCTCAGGAAACAGAGTGGACCGACACCAGCAGATGACATGGCACCCCAAACCATCACTGATGGTGGAAACTTTACACTAGACTTCAGGCAACGTGGATCCTGTGCCTCTCCTGTCTTCCTCCAGACTCTGGGACCTCGATTTCCAAAGGAAATGCAAAATTTGCATGGTTGGGTGATGGTTTGGGGTGCCATGTCATCTGCTGGTGTCGGTCCACTCTGTTTCCTGAGATCCAGGGTCAACGCAGCCGTCTACCAGCAAGTTTTAGAGCACTTCATGCTTACTGCTGCTGACCTGCTCTATGGAGATGGAGATTTCAAGTTCCAACAGGACTTGGCGCCTGCACACAGCGCAAAATCTACCCGTGCCTGGTTTACGGACCATGGTATTTCTGTTCTAAATTGGCCCGCCAACTCCCCTGACCTTAGCCCCATAGAAAATCTGTGGGGTATTGTGAAAAGGAAGATGCAGAATGCCAGACCCAAAAACGCAGAAGAGTTGAAGGCCACTATCAGAGCAACCTGGGCTCTCATAACACCTGAGCAGTGCCAGAAACTCTTCGACTCCATGCCACGCCGCAGTAATTGAGGCAAAAGGAGCTCCAACCAAGTATTGAGTATTGTACATGCTCATATTTTTCATTTTCATACTTTTCAGTTGGCCAACATTTCTAAAAATCCCTTTTTTGTATTAGCCTTAAGTAATATTCTAATTTTGTGACACACGGAATTTTGGATTTTCATTTGTTGCCACTTCAAATCATCAAAATTAAATGAAATAAACATTTGAATGCATCAGTCTGTGTGCAATAAATAAATATAATGTACAAGTTACACCTTTTGAATGCAATTACTGAAATAAATCAAGTTTTTCAAAATATTCTAATTTACTGGCTTTTACCTGTATATGATGAGCCCCACACCTTCGCTTTTCCCACATGCTTCTCTGTCAGCTCTCACTGCGGTGAATCCCTGCAGGTCCACGTTAGCATCCGGTACCAGGTGGTTTAGCCACGTCTCCGTGAAAATAAACAGGCTGCTCTCTCGATACGCACGCTGGCTTTTTGTCCATGAAGCTCGTCGATCTTTTTCAGCAGCGAGTTCACATTCCCCATGAAGACGGAGTTTATAAGATCTAATAAATAATATCAATCAATCAATCAATCAATCAATTCCTTTATTGTCATTGTCATAATAACACTTAAGTCATACATGAACAACAAGATTTTGTTTGAGCTTTGTCCAGCGGCATAGAAACTGCATTCATGTGCAGGTTGACAGTAGTTTACATTTTAGCATTTTAGCATTGTCAGGAAGATCGCGATAAGAGGGACGTGGGGGTGGGAACAGTCAGAGTGAGGTGATAAGATGGTCCGGGGCAGCAAAGGGGCAGGCTGTTCATTTAGCAGTCTCACAACCTGGGGATACAGACTGTGAGACATTCTGGTGGTCCTGGCGCAAATCGATCTATACCTCCTTCCAGAGGGTAGCAGGTTGAAGAGGCCATGTGCTGGGTGGTATCTGTCCTTCAGGATGTTGTGTACTCGCTTTAGGCAGCGAGTTGTGTACATGGCACTCATCTCTGGGAGTATCGTCCTTGTAATTTTCCCCGCCGCTTTAACCACTCGCTGGAGGGCCTGTTGGTTCGCTTTAGTGCAGCTAGCAAACCACACTAAAAATCCGTAAGTGAGGACACTGCTGATGGCACGGTTGTAAAAGTTGACCATTGATTTCTGCGGAATGTTTGCGCATTTTAGTTTCCTCAACAAAAAAAAAATTATAATAAATAATAATAATAATTAAAGATAAAAGATAAAGATAAAAGATACGTTTAAAAGATCTAGAACTACAGCGCTACTGGAGATGCAGCCGCCTTCCACAGCGCAAGCTTAAAAAAAATTAAAAAATAAATAAAAACATGTCATGATGACAGCAAAAACGTCAGCTGTATATATAGATCACCTAAGTTAAACAGGGATTCGTTTGAGAACTGGATTAAGGTAACTTTTACTGAAATCAGTCAAAAATAAATGTTCTTATGTGAATTGATTGATTGATTGAGACTTTTATTAGTAGGTTGCACAGTGAAGTACATATTCCGTACAATTGACCACTAAATGGTAACACCCGAATAAGTTTTTCAGTCGGGGTCCACTTAAATTGATTCATGATACAGATATATACTATCAGATATATACTATCATCATAATACAGTCATCACAAGAGACTTCAACATTGACCTCTTGAACCCTAACAAGAAAAAGACCATTGATTGCTTTATTGATTCAATGTATCATGATTTTGATAATAATACCACAAGTGGTCTGCTAATAACCGACACCAGCAACTGCCAGTTTTGCACAATCTATGATGGAAACAACAAGAAGAGGAACACTGATGACAAAAAGACATTTCGAATACTGTGAAATGAACAAGTATGACAGCTTTCAAAAATTATCTAAGATCAAAGTTCGGAAAATACGCATTTCTTTCAATATGCATCATAACAAAAAGGGTAATACTAAAAAAATGGATATATGTTGGTAGTCCAATTCATACTGACTGGTATACACAAGCTATGGAAATTATATCAATAGAAAAAAATGCATTAAGTTTAGATAATAATGAGTCATATATTGGAATATGGGATCCATTATTTACATTTGTTTTAACTATTAAATGAACCTAAAATATGACTTATTTTATATTTGTGGAAAATATTGGACACAGTGTGTTGTGAAGTTTATGAGATGTGATGCAAGTGTAAGCCACTGTGACACTATTGTTTTTTTTGTGTTTTTTTTAATATATAAATGGCTGTGATGATAATGTCAATCAGATACTTATAATCACTGTTATGTTGGAATTCTTATTAATAATGTTGTTGATATTATTAATTTTTGTTTGACTACTTGTTTTGTGTCATGTTTGTGTGTCCTCTCAATTGCTCTGTGCTATTCTGAATGTTGCTGGGCTGGGTTTGGTTTTGGAATTGGAATTGTATTATGTATGGTATTATTGTGTGTTCTTTTGATTGATTGATTAATAAAACAAATTAAATTAAATTAAATTAAATTAAAAAATAAATAAATACAAAGTTGTGACAATATATACAGTGAAAATGATGTGGATGATGCATTTGGTAATGTTTTAAATACTTTCTGAGGCTTTATGACAAACACAGTCCATTGCAACAACTTGGTAAGAAGCAAAACAAGAAGAACAATCAATCATGGATGACAAAGAAACCGAACAATTATTGCAACAAGAAAAATACCTTATATAGAACATTATAACCCAAAGGTCTACAGCAGAGGTGGGACCAAGTCATTGTTTTGCAAGTCACAAGTAAGTCTCAAGTCTTTGCCCTCAAGTCCGAGTCAAGTCCCGAGTCAAGACAGGCAAGCCCCGAGTCAAGTCCAAAGTCAAGAATGGAAAGTCTCAAGTCAAGTCCTAAGTCCTGCATTTTGAGTTTCGAGTCCTTTCAAGTCCTTTTAACCACAGACTAATATATTAACACAGATTGTGTATGCTTTTCAAACGCTGTATTTATTTATTAAAACAAGTGCATTTTAAATTGCAGGAAAGAAAATTGTGCTGACATTGCACTTTATAATAGCACTATTAACCAGTCATTTTAAACATTAACTCATTCCTTTACAGAACAAACACATTGAAAAATAAAGTGCAAATGTACGTATTTGTACAAAAGTGTTAACATTGAAAAAACATGACATATACGTGAACATAACAAAAAAGTTGTACTTTTTATATGTCAGGGCCCTATGCTGCATTGCATTTGCAAAAGACCAAATTAGCCAAGAGTCTGTCAGTCATTTGTGCACGATGGGGGCGTAGTATGATGCCACCATGGCTTGTAAACTCGCTCCACTGGAGCACTGGAGGCAGGCACTGCCAAGACTCTCATGGCCACTCGGAACAGTGAAGGAAGAGTCTTCATGTTCAATGCCCAGAACAAAAGGGGGGAGAGAATTGTTTTGGGTTGGTGCACTACTTGTATCTTGTGTTTTTTATGTTGATTTAATTAAAAAAAGAAAAGAAAAAAAAAATTATTTCTTGTGCGGCCCGATACCAATCGATCCACGGACCAGTATCGGGCCGCGGCCCGGTGGTTGGGGACCACTGAGGTAAACAACCAACAGTATGTCAGAAAGCTAGCTAAAACGGTACACATATTCATAATATAGTATACATTTTAACTGACCTTTATTTTACTATTTTTGTCTTTTTTTTAGGTGGCTAAAATACGCGGTGCTGCTGACCGCCGTCTAACGTTACGTGTGATATATTGACTAACGTAACCCTGCTTAAAAAAAATCACTGAACAAAAAGTATGAATAATGTAGTGAACTGCAACAGATTCCCGTGTTTGCAATAACGTTATAACGTTAGCAGTGAGTTTACAGCCTCACTGATTTAACTACACAGCAAATAAAAGTCACGTTACTTAGCCAATAAACGTTATCTTACATTCAAAACTTACCGTTCTTTGTGCAACTTCAAATGCCGGACGAAGTTGGAAGTTGATGCCTCTCCATCAGTAATTTTCGAACCGCATGTGTTGCATACTGCAAACCGTTTTGTGTTGACCACCTCGTAATTTTTATACCCAAACAAAATTATTTTAGGTATCATTTTTTGTTCACTGGCGTGTGGTTTGGACATGTCTTCTTCGTTGGTTGTCCTGCAATTTGATTGGATGAATGCTGTGTGATGAA
This sequence comes from Nerophis lumbriciformis, assembly GCF_033978685.3. NCBI lineage: Eukaryota > Metazoa > Chordata > Actinopteri > Syngnathiformes > Syngnathidae > Nerophis > Nerophis lumbriciformis. The sequence continues at coordinate 36,016,187 of NC_084562.2, forward strand.
AACAAAGTAGATCTAATTTGATTGGCTGTTGTACTGAGACCACACCAGCTGACACACGCAACGCTGATAGACAAGTACACAATGAAAAATACGGAGCGCTCCCGAATAACTTTTTCATCTTTGGGTTTTGGGGAAAGTAGCAAGTCATGTCAAGTCATGTCAATTCAAAAGGCTCAAGTCCAAGTGAAGTCACAAGTCATTGATGTTAAAGTCTAAGTCGAGTTGCAAGTCTTTTTACATTTTGTCAAGTCGAGTCTAAAGTCATCAAATTCATGACTCGAGTCTGACTCGAGTCCAAGTCATGTGACTCGAGTCCACACCTCTGGTCTACAGAGGCAGAAAACAAGTACAAAACGTATAAAAACAAGCTATTAGCATACCATGAAAATGAAGAAAATAATAACACAGTCAAATATTAGACAGGAACAAAAACAATATGAGAGCTATATGGGACATCCTCCATCCATCCATTTTCTACCGCTTATTCCCTTCGGGGTCGCGGGGGGCGCTGGAGCCTATCTCAGCTACAAGCGGGCGGAAGGCGGGGTACACCCTGGACAAGTCGCCACCTCATCGCAGGGCCAACACAGATAGACAGACAACATTCACACTCACATTCACACACTAGATAGCATAATTAAAAATGGTGCTAAAAAGTATTCCCCTCAATAATTCTCAGATGAAAATGTAAAAAATGATTAATTAATTTGTACAACACACTGTACAACACTTAAAACCTTTAGCATATAAGTATGTGGAATTAAATTATGAAATGGATTTGGCAAAGAAGTAAACAATGGGTACTAATATGATGCAGTTTAAAAAATGGTGTTCACAAAAAATCTTGATAAACATCCTGAACCCTATCAACAAAATAGACTCTCTTATCTAGCTCATAATGTGAACCATAAACTTTGATTACGTGTTTGATCATTATTTACTTACTCATTGTGTATGGACCCATTACCTCCCTGCTTGGCACTCAGCATCAAGGGTTAGAATTGGGGGTTAAATCACCAAAAATGATTCTCGGGCGCGGCCACCGCTACTGCTCACTGCGCCCCTCACCTCCCAGGGGGTGATCAAGGGTGATGGGTCAAATGCAGAGAATAATTTCGCCACACCTAGTGTGTGTGTGTGTGTGTGTGACAATCATTGGCACTTTAACTTAATTAATTTATGTATTTATTCGCTGTTGGTTTACAAATTGAGAACAAACAAATGTGTTAAAAACTGCTTGATACGAAAATGGGTAGGTTTAAATAAGTTGTCAATCAATCAATCAATCTTTATTTATATAGCCCTAAATCACAAGTGTCTCAAAGAGCTGCACAAGCCACAACGACATCCTCGGTACAAAGCCCACATACGGGCAAGGAAAAACTCACCCCAGTGGGACGTCGATGTGAATGACTATGAGAAACCTTGGAGAGGACCGCATATGTGGGTAACCCCCCCCCCTCTAGGGGAGACCGAAAGCAATGGATGTCGAGTGGGTCTGACATAATATTGTGAGAGTCCAGTCCATAGTGGATCCAACATAATAGTAAGAGTCCAGTCCATAGTGGGGCCAGCAGGACACCATGCCGAGCGGAGACGGGTCAGCAGCGTAGAGATGTTCCCAGCCGATGCACAGGCGAGCGGTCCACCCCGGGTCCCGACTCTGGACAGCCAGCACTTCATCCATGGCCACCGGACCTGTGCCCCCCCCCCCCCCCTCAAGGAAAAGGGGAGCAGAGGAGAAAAGAAAAGAAACGGCAGATCAACTGGTCTAACAGGGGGGCTATTTAAAGGCTAGAGTATACAAATGAGTTTTAAGATGGGACTTAAATGCTTCTACTGAGGTAGCATCTCTAATTGTTACCGGGAGGGCATTCCATAGTACTGGAGCCCGAATAGAAAACGCTCTATAGCCCGCAGACTTTTTTTGGGCTCTGGGAATCACTAATAAGCCGGAGTTCTTTGAACGCAGATTTCTTGCCGGGACATATGGTACAATGCAATCGACAAGATAGGACGGAGCTAGACCGTGTAGTATTTTATACGTAAGTAGTAAAACCTTAAAGTCACATCTTAAGTGCACAGGAAGCCAGTGCAGGTGAGCCAGTATAGGCGTAATATGATCAAACTTTCTTGTTCTTGTCAGAAGTCTAGCAGCCGCATTTTGAAACAACTGTAATTTTTTAATGCTAGACATAGGGAGACCCGAAAATAATACGTTACAGTAGTCGAGACGAGACGTAACGAACGCATGAATAATGATCTCAGCGTCGCTAGTGGATAAAATAGAACGAATTTTAGCGATATTACGGAGATGAAAGAAGGCCGTTTTAGTAACACTCTTAATGTGTGATTCAAACGAGAGAGTTGGGTGGAAGATAATACCCAGATTCTTTACTGATTCGCCTTGTGTAATTGTTTGGTTGTCAAATGTTAAGGTGGTATTATTAAATAAATGTCGGTGTTTAGCAGGACCGATAATCAGCATTTCCGTTTTCTTGGCGTTGAGTTGCAAGAAGTTAGCGGACATCCATTGTTTAATTTCATTAAGACACGAAGTTGTACTTCTTTCTACTCCTTTTCAGACATGCTGTAATGAAAAAAAATGGAAATATGTGTCATATAATATTGCATGTTCGAAATAAACTGACACCAACCAACACCACACCACTGTTGGATAGTGTATGTGTATCTATTACATTCAATCTGTGAAACCAAAATATGCAGAAAAGCAATTTAGTCACACAACGTCACACCAACAAAATTAAGCATTGCTGTATGTACATACAGGTAAAAGCCAGTAAATTAGAATATCTTGAAAAACTTGATTTATTTCAGTAATTGCATTCAAAAGGTGTAACTTGTACATTATATTTATTCATTGCACACAGACTGATGCATTCAAATGTTTATTTCATTTAATTTTGATGATTTGAAGTGGCAACAAATGAAAATCCAAAATTCCGTGTGTCACAAAATTAGAATATTACTTAAGGCTAATACAAAAAAGGGATTTTTAGAAATGTTGGCCAACTGAAAAGTATGAAAATGAAAAATATGAGCATGTACAATACTCAATACTTGGTTGGAGCTCCTTTTGCCTCAATTACTGCGTTAATGCGGCGTGGCATGGAGTCGATGAGTTTCTGGCACTGCTCAGGTGTTATGAGAGCCCAGGTTGCTCTGATAGTGGCCTTCAACTCTTCTGCGTTTTTGGGTCTGGCATTCTGCATCTTCCTTTTCACAATACCCCACAGATTTTCTATGGGGCTAAGGTCAGGGGAGTTGGCGGGCCAATTTAGAACAGAAATACCATGGTCCGTAAACCAAGCACGGGTAGATTTTGCGCTGTCTGCAGGCGCCAAGTCCTGTTGGAACTTGAAATCTCCATCTCCATAGAGCAGGTCAGCAGCAGGAAGCATGAAGTGCTCTAAAACTTGCTGGTAGACGACTGCGTTGACCCTGGATCTCAGGAAACAGAGTGGACCGACACCAGCAGATGACATGGCACCCCAAACCATCACTGATGGTGGAAACTTTACACTAGACTTCAGGCAACGTGGATCCTGTGCCTCTCCTGTCTTCCTCCAGACTCTGGGACCTCGATTTCCAAAGGAAATGCAAAATTTGCATGGTTGGGTGATGGTTTGGGGTGCCATGTCATCTGCTGGTGTCGGTCCACTCTGTTTCCTGAGATCCAGGGTCAACGCAGCCGTCTACCAGCAAGTTTTAGAGCACTTCATGCTTCCTGCTGCTGACCTGCTCTATGGAGATGGAGATTTCAAGTTCCAACAGGACTTGGCGCCTGCACACAGCGCAAAATCTACCCGTGCCTGGTTTACGGACCATGGTATTTCTGTTCTCAATTGGCCCGCCAACTCCCCTGACCTTAGCCCCATAGAAAATCTGTGGGGTATTGTGAAAAGGAAGATGCAGAATGCCAGACCCAAAAACGCAGAAGAGTTGAAGGCCACTATCAGAGCAACCTGGGCTCTCATAACACCTGAGCAGTGCCAGAAACTCATCGACTCCATGCCACGCCGCATTAACGCAGTAATTGAGGCAAAAGGAGCTCCAACCAAGTATTGAGTATTGTACATGCTCATATTTTTCATTTTCATACTTTTCAGTTGGCCAACATTTCTAAAAATCCCTTTTTTGTATTAGCCTTAAGTAATATTCTAATTTTGTGACACACGGAATTTTGGATTTTCATTTGTTGCCACTTCAAATCATCAAAATTAAATGAAATAAACATTTGAATGCATCAGTCTGTGTGCAATGAATAAATATAATGTACAAGTTACACCTTTTGAATGCAATTACTGAAATAAATCAAGTTTTTCAAAATATTCTAATTTACTGGCTTTTACCTGTATACTGTATAGAATCAGAATCAGCTTTATTGTCATTACGCAAGGTAACGAGATTGAGGATATATACAGTATGTACTCAGAAGCACTAGTTAGTTGGGCAGATGTACTATAACCATGCAAACAAATGAACAAAAAGGAAGAACAAAATGGACAAGCTGGTTTCCGATTCCTTTCCAGGGACAGCTGGTCATATAAGGTAACGACAGCAGGAACCTACATTATCTTCTTTGAAAGGCGCTCATCAGAATTCATGTTCTTGGTAGATGAAAGCAGAAGGCACGGTGAAAGAAGAGGAACGTAAAACCACAACTCTAAAAAGAGAAAGGATCCTCAGCATATAAAGGGAAGCCATAGAAGCTCAGCCATACTTGAAGACCTCTGAAGATGAGAAACCCAGCTGTCACCATGAAGACACTTGTACTGCTCACGCTGATGTGTTTCCTGCAAGTCAGCATGTGTTCAGGTCAGTTGGAATCCTCTTCTCTCTGCTTCTCATCCTGATAATTGTGGAAATGTGTGTGACGCGATTTTAATTGTGCATGTGTTTGTCCAGTCAGCCCACACATGATGAAGAACGACGAATGCTGCCCCAACAGCTCAAAAATACGTATCCCATTCCAAAATGTCCGGCATGTAAAAACAACACCAGAGGGCTGCGAGCCCCAAGCCATTGTGTGAGTACAATATTAAACACACCGGATTGTTTTTGTGTGACCACCTAATGCAAACATGACTAGTTTGTGATCAACCTCCTAGCAAAATAAGTCACTTCTCTTCATTAAGGTCAGGGGTGTCCAAAGATTTTCCACCAACGACCACTTACTAGAAAATCAAAGGATGCAGGGGGTCTTTTGATATTTTTTACATTTTGTAAAGCAACCATATATCATACTTGCCAACTTTGAGACCTCTGAATTCGGAAGATGGGGGGGAGTATATTTATAGCCAGAATTCACTGAAATTCTTTTATATATGTATATAAAAGAAATACTTGAATTTCAGTGTTCATTTATTTACACATATACACACACATAACACTCCTCTCTACTACTTGCCGTAGTTTTGAAGCAATGCATGATGGGAATCCGGATGATGTGTGTCAGTGTATTAACGTGCCGGCTGGAATAAACACACGCTGAGCAATTGCTCCGTGCCTGCCTACTTTATGGGTTATAGATAAACCTATGGATAACGGAGACATATATAATAGTCTCCTTCTTGTTGTGTGTGCAGTTGCGCTCTGAGCTCCAAAAGCCGTAGATGTTATAACGTGAGTGGGCCGGCACGCTGTTTATATGGAGGAAAAGTGGACGTGACGACAGGCTGTCCTCACTCAGGTCCGGCTGGAAATCGGGAGAAATTCGGGAGAATGGTTGTCCCGGGAGATTTTTGGGAGAGGCACTGAAATTTGGGAGGGATGGCAAGTATGCCATATACAGGTAAAAGCCAGTAAATTAGAATATTTGGAAAAACTTGATTTATTTCAGTAATTGCATTCAAAAGGTGTAACTTGTACATTATATTTATTCATTGCACACAGACTGATGCATTCAAATGTTTATTTCATTTAATTTTGATGATTTGAAGTGGCAACAAATGAAAATCCAAAATTCCGTGTGTCACAAAATTAGAATATTACTTAAGGCTTATTAGCCTTAAGTAATATTCTAATTTTGTGACACTTAAGGCTTATTAGCCTTAAGTAATATTCTAATTTTGTGACACACGGAATTTTGGATTTTCGTTTGTTGCCACTTCAAATCATCAAAATTAAATGAAATAAACATTTGAATGCATCAGTCTGTGTGCAATGAATAAATATAATGTACAAGTTACACCTTTTGAATGCAATTACTGAAATAAATCAAGTTTTTCAAAATATTCTAATTTACTGGCTTTTACCTGTACATATACAAATGATGAAAGCGTATAAAAAGAAATCATGCATAAATTAAAACGTAAAACAATCCTAATTACATTATTAACACCAATCCCTTTTATTTAGTTGTCTACAAAAGTTGAAAATGTAGTTTTTAAAGGAGCAAAAACTAATCCTGGATAAAATGCCAAAATGGACACAATCATGGCAACAGGAACCATAAACAACCTGCTTTTAAATGAATGGGCAACCAAGGAGAAAAAGTAAGAACAATGTCTCATAACTAATCTGCACATTTGTTATTTTCAGAGTCCAAACAGTGGCGAATAAAACTTTTTGCCTTGACCCCAGCTGGAAGAGGGCAATAAATCTGTTGGAAAAATTTGAGGGCCATCAGCCACCAACACATCTCCACCGGAACCAAGTGCGCCGCTAGGGATTTTGGGCCCCATGAAAAGAATCTTTACAGGGCCCCCAACACAGTGTCATTATTTTTTCTGTATTATAATTTCATCATCATTAGTGGCCTCTCTGGGCCCCCCTCCATCATGGGCCCCAAGAATCCGTTTCCTTTACCCCCCCTTTTCGGCGCCCCTGACCGGAACCCTGTGTCAAACCATACGGTTGTTGAAGTCATGTGAGGAGGAAGTTCCTTCATGTCAGTTTTGACATGAGAGTCCTGTGTGTAATACTCTGTATGCTGTACAATGAGGACCAGCGGGTGGTTAAAAAAGCTATAGGAAACATTTTGTACATTAGAGATTCTTAAATGCTTTATCTGAACAAAATATATTAGCTTTGTGTTAAAAGGTGAAAAATATAATTAGCGGAATATCTGACAATTCATCCATTTAAAAATACAATATTTTCACTGTTGCAATATGTTGAAGACCAATAATAAATAGCTGCTGGTGAAAAATGGCCCCCGAGCCACACTTTGGACCATCCTCGTGCTGTAGGTTTGCCTCACACTGTTTCAGAAATATTTTTTATTTTTATTTGTAATGTTACGTTATGCTTTTATTACATTTCCTATCCAATGTGTATTTTTGTATTTTAATCATGTTTTTTTTTAAATATGTGTCTGTTGTGAATACTGCTTGTATATTGTTTGTATATGATGTAACAACATCACCTGTGTCAGGAGCAAATATTTGCTACTTGTTAGTATTGTTTTGGATATTCATTTGAATTGGAATGTTTCTTTAGGTGACATTTTAATACACTGTGAGAAGACAAAACTGATGATAAATGACTCAATTATTATATGATAGATTCCACATCCTGATTTGATGACTGCTGCTGTCACATTAAATGAGTCAAAGACCGCACGTAGTTGTAGTGAAAACTTCATGATAATAAATAAAATATTGTTTTAATTACTTTTGTACATTTTTTTAATAATCTCACAATCACAAGGAATTCATTTTTTTCCCCATTTTGTCATCTTTGTCACTGCTCACCGCCAGTGTGCTAGACGAGAAATGAGTAAGGCGCTGCATCACTATGCCAGAAAAGTAGTTCCTCAATGTTAGTACCTTCAGTAACAATGTCGCTAATACTTGGTTAATATGCAGGTCACGGCATGTAAATAGAGCATTGTTAGTGTTTTTTAAAATGACTTTTTAGAGTGCTTTATAGGCGGAATAGTAGAATCCACATTACCTACATTGTTAGCTGCCTTGTGCTAGCATTTTTTTTTACTATCTAACAGAGGTGTGGACTCGAGTCACATGACTTGGACTCGAGTCAGACTCGAGTCATGAATTTGATGACTTTAGACTCGACTTGACAAAATGTAAAAAGACTTGCAACTCGACTTAGACTTTAACATCAATGACTTGTGACTTCACTTGGACTTGAGCCTTTTGAATTGACATGACTTGACATGACTTGCTACTTTCCCCAAAACCCAAAGATGAAAAAGTTATTCGGGAGCGCTCCGTATTTTTCATTGTGTACTTGTCTATCAGCGTTGCGTGTGTCAGCTGGTGTGGTCTCAGTACAACAGCCAATCAAATTACATCTACTTTGTTTTCATCACACAGCATTCATCCAATCAAATTGCAGGACAACCAACGAAGAAGACATGTCCAAACCACACGCCAGTGAACAAAAAATGATACCTAAAATAAATTTGTTTGGGTATAAAAATTACGAGGTGGTCAACACAAAACGGTTTGCAGTATGCAACACATGCGGTTCGAAAATTACTGATGGAGAGGCAACAACTTCCAACTTCGTCCGGCATTTGAAGTTGCACAAAGAACGGTAAGTTTTGAATGTAAGATAACGTTTATTGGCTAAGTAACGTGACTTTTATTTGCTGTGTAGTTAAATCAGCGAGGCTGTAAACTCACTGCTAACGTTATAACGTTATTGCAAACACGGGAATCTGTTGCAGTTCACTACCTTATTCATACTTTTTGTTCAGTGATTTTTTTTAAGCAGGGTTACGTTAGTCAATATATCACACGTAACGTTAGACGGCGGTCAGCAGCACCGCGTATTTTGGCCACCTAAAAAAAGACAAAAATAGTAAAATAAAGGTCAGTTAAAATGTATACTATATTATGAATATGTGTACCGTTTTAGCTAGCTTTCTGACATACTGTTGGTTGTTTACCTCAGTGGTCCCCAACCACCGGGCCGCGGCCCGGTACTGGTCCGTGGATCGATTGGTATCGGGCCGCACAAGAAATAATTTTTTTTTTTCTCTCTTTTTTTAATTAAATCAACATAAAAAACACAAGATACACTTACAAGTAGTGCACCAACCCAAAACAACTCTCTCCCCCCTTTTGTTCTGGGCATTGAACATGAAGACTCTTCCTTCACTGTTCCGAGTGGCCATGAGAGTCTTGGCAGTGCCTGCCTCCAGTGCTCCAGTGGAGCGAGTTTTCAGCCATGGTGGCATCATACTACGCCCCCATCGTGCACAAATGACTGACAGACTCTTGGCTAATTTGGTCTTTTGCAAATGCAATGCAGCATAGGGCCCTGACATATAAAAAGTACAACTTTTTTGTTATGTTCACGTATATGTCATGTTTTTTCAATGTTAACACTTTTGTACAAATAAGTACAGTTGCACTTTATTTTTCAATGTGTTTGTTCTGTAAAGGAATGAGTTAATGTTTAAAATGACTGGTTAATAGTGCTATTATAAAGTGCAATGTCAGCACAATTTTCTTTCCTGCAATTTAAAATGCACTTGTTTTAATAAATAAATACAGCGTTTGAGAAGCATACACAATCTGTGTTAATAAATTAGTCTGTGGTTAAAAGGACTTGAAAGGACTCGAAACTCAAAATGCAGGACTTAGGACTTGACTTGAGACTTTCCAGTCTTGACTTTGGACTTGACTCGGGGCTTGCCTGTCTTGACTCTGGACTTGACTCGGACTTGAGGGCAAAGACTTGAGACTTACTTGTGACTTGCAAAACAATGACTTGGTCCCACCTCTGCTATCTAACGACATGTGGTCTTGTCCCACATAAGGATTTTGAAAGATGGGCAATACGGTTTTTTTTAAAGCGCAGTTTTCCTTTAAGATTGTTTGGATTTACTCCATCACATTCAACCTTTTTTTTTTTTTTTAATAACTGGCTTGTATATTTGTCCCAAAACCTTTAAAATATGTCACACATGGGCTGTTAAAAATAAATAAAGAGTAGCCTTATTGAACGTATGTCAGGAAGCCTCTTGGTCACGTGGTTGCAACCCAGTAATTTATTCAACTGACAGTAACACTATTATATTTGAATTACACAATCTGGAACACCCTGCCAGAATAAAAAACAAAACAATTAACAGGTTTTGAAAGACTTTATCACAATTAGGGTCTGATCTACTAGGATATATATATATATTAAGTCCTTAACAGCGTGTCCACACAATAAAATTGCTTGTACTAGTGTTGTCCCGATACCAATATTTTGGTACCGGTACCAAAATATATTTCGATACTTTTCGATACTTTTTGATACTTTTCTAAATAAAGGGGACCACAAAAAATGGCATTATTGGTTTTATTTTTTTTTTATTGTCTCGATAAATCACACTGCTATGCTAATTAATTACATTTTCATGACTTCCTCCCAGTATCTTATTGTGGGTGCTCTGATGATCACTAAATATTCTGCATATTCATGAAGGCAGACATGCCAAATGCATTACACTCCCTATTTTGCTCATTTAAGAGACGCAATCCTCATTGCACTGCAAAAACTGAAATCTAAGTAAGATTAAATACCTCAAATAAGGGTGATATTGTCACGGCGCGGATTCGAACCCGCTTTTCCTCGGCAGCTGGAGCTGCCGGGACCTCTGCTGGCAGCACACTTGGACACGCCCCTGCTCACGCTGGGCCCAGCACGCCCATGCAGCGACAAGCCTGCAGGCAATTTCGCATCAGCACACCTGGGCCTGATGAGAGGGAGCAACATAAAAGCCAGCGGACCCAAAGGACCTTCGCCAGAACGTAGCCAATCTTCCTGAGTAAGCATCACGTCTGGCACCACTCCCTCGTTCCTTGCTCGCCTTCTTTGTGCTCGTCCTCGTTCCCGTGTTTGATGTCCCTTGTGTCTTCCACAGTGTCTTCCCTGTTGCCTGTGATCGTGTCCTGTCTCACGACCTCCACCTGGATCTCTGCTTGCCTCCCTCGACCCTTGACCTCTGCTTGGACTCGGACATCATTGCCTCTCTCCAGCCCCCGACTGCTTGCCTCCCTGCTGACTGCCTCTTCGCCTTGCCCCTTGGATTCGACGAACGATTCATACAACACGCACCGACAACACCCACTGGTAAAACTTACATTGTTAACCCTACACATCGTCTGCACTCATTCACTTGTGGTAGCATACACACCCCACACACTCATCAAGGTTTTCAATAAACCTGATAAACCGCAGTTCTGCCTTGGTGTCGCCTCCTTCCCTTTGCCCGGTACACAACAGATATTTGCTTATTTTTTGTCTGATAAGATAATTCTTCTCATTAAGCAGATTTTATGGTAGAGTGTTTTACTTGTTTTAAGTGTTTTGGTCCTAAATAATCTCAGTAAGATATTGCAGCTTGTTGCTGAGATTTTATGACCTATATTAAGTAAAACATGCTTGAAACTAGAATATCAACTGATGCAAAGCTGTGTCATCAACACTCACAAGTATAAAACTGCTTTTTTGAAGTAATACTTTCTTATTTCAAGCATGAAATAGAAAATCATGACTTTGACACAATAATGTCTCATAATTAAAACAGATGACAGCCAAATGGACTTTGCTGTTTTATTTTCAATGAAACAATAGAAAAGATGTACCGTATTTTCCGCACTATAAGGCGCACCTAAAAACCACAAATTTTCTCAAAAGCTGACAGTGCGCCTTATAACCCGGTGCGCTTTATATATGGATAAATATTAAGATTCATTTTCATAAAGTTTAGGTCTCGCAACTACGGTAAACAGCCGCCATCTTTTTTCCCCGTAGAAGAAGCGCGCGGTGCATGCTGGGATATGTGACGTTTCATTTCCATTTGTGTGTTTATGTAAAGACCCCAAAATGGCTCCTATTAAGTGTGTTGTCTGTCTAATTATAAATAATGCAGACGAGGCGTGTTAACTGAGTTCTCAACGTTTACTCACAGCGTGCTCATAACCACATTCTAACTGCCAGCATACAACGCTTCTCAGGGCTACCGCGCATGCTCGTAACTATCGTTGCATGCTGGGTAGTGTAGTTGTTATATTTGCTAGCTCATAACATCACATTAAGAGACACGCTTACGCGCTTAATTCAATACTCGCCGTCATTCCGGGTGGATTGACAAAAGACCTCCAGCCGCTAGATATTGGTGTCAACAGGGCATTCGAAGCTAGACTGCTAACTGCGTGGGAACAATGGATGACAGAAGGCGAACACACCTTCACTAAGACGAGGAGGCAGCGCCAGACGACGCCAACATCTGCCAGTGGATCGTAAATTTGCCCAACTTTTCACTTCGGACACCGAAGACGAAGGATTTACGAATGAAGAATAACTTCAGAAAGTGAGCGCTATGTTTATTTTGTGTGTTGTGACATTAACGTTCGAGCAACATTATGTTGCTATTGCTCTGCACTATTTTGAATTTTACTATGTTTGTGATTGCACATTTGCGTACATTTTGGGAGTGAACAGAGTTGTTAGAACGCTGGTTTTTAATATATTATTAAAGTTTGACTGACCTATCTAACTGTTTTTTTGACATTCCCTTTAGCGCAGCGTAGGCGCGGCTTATAGTCCGGGGCGGCTTATTGGTGGACAAAGTTATGAAATATGCCATTCATTGAAGGTGCGGCTAATAATCCGGTGCGCCTTATAGTGCGGAAAATACGGTACTCCTATAGTAGCACAGTTGGTACAGTACAGTAAACTGACAGTTAATATTTAAAACATTTGACATTTCAAACAATTTTGAACAGAAATAGTTCATACACATTCAGATAAATTCTTCAAAATTACAATAAAAAAAAAATTGCCCGTGGGCCGGGCTATAAATATATATATCCATCCATCCCATCCATCCATTTTCTACCGCTTATTCCCTTATATATATATATATGGATGGATGGCTGGATGGATGGATGGATATTTATATATTTATATATATATATATATATATATATATATATATATATATATATATATATATATATATATATATATCAGTGACGTGCAGTCACTAGAGGCAGGTGAGGCGGGGCCTCACCTGCCATCATGGAAAGAAAAAAAATGCAAAAAGAAAAATTAAATTGTTATATGTATCCAGTGATTATACTATAAAGTTATTTTCCATTTAACTTCACCAGTTTTAGATTATTTGTATTCAAAATCGCTGAATTTTCACATTTGCCGTTCAAATACTGAGAAGAGACGGTGCGGTGAACAGCAGCCAGTTGAGGCACGTCACTCAGTGCCTCAACATGGATTGCGCAATGACTCGGCTAACTGCTGGCCTGCTGTGCAATGAGACTGTATTGCTATATGAACTATATTATACATTTCCATAGTTTAGTTAGCTGAGGTATATAATGTACAGTGTATTTTGTCAACAACTGTATGTGTGTAACGTATTTCTTGTGCTGAGCGATCATAAAACGGCTGCAAAAGACGCACTGGCTGAGGCTCGCCTCCTGCACCCCCGCCGTAGAATTGTTATATCAACTAAAGTGTGACGACCGGGGCGCATGGTGATGCGGGGCTCGCTCTCCCAGGAATGCAGATCGGGCTTTGGACACAGCGTGCAGGTAAGAAATGATTTATTTAAGAAATAAATTATACTGGAATAAACAAAAACGTGCTCATAGCACGGAAGGCAAAAACTAAAGGAGCTAGCATGGGAGCTAGAAGGTAAAAAGGAGTCTAGCGTGGAAGCTAGCAGGTTCAGAGCAGGAAACAAAAGTCGTCATCTGTTGTGTGAAAACAAACTAGGAAGCAAGACAGAATGACAGGGAAGGCAGGCTTAAATAATAATGTCAGTGATGACAAACAGGTGCGCGTCGGGAACACACGCGGCAGGTGAAAATAATAAGCAGCCATGGCAACAAACTCAGGTGTACAAAACAGGCACTCAAGGAGTCCAAAACTAACAAAAAACACAAGTACCTCGAAAACGTAAACAAAAATATGATCCGGGCAGCGGATCATAACATAAAGCTCACACTTAAACTTTCCACGTGCAAGATTGAATCTATTTAAAAAAATTATTTCATAAGAAGCCAAAAAGTGCAAAAACAATAATGTTGGTGTTGGAGGAGTTGTGAATGACTGCAGGGACACAACATTAGATACACCTGCAGACTGCAGGTGTACCTAATTCACAACTCCTCCAACACGAACATTATTGTTTTTGCACTTTTTGGCTTCTTATTAAATAACTTTTGTAACCTATTTTCATGGGCTTTCCGCTTTGTGATGTTAAGTTCCTGTTATGCGCTGTTATACAGTATATGCCTTGAGCTCTTATTTTGAAGGCGCTAAGAGCGGAAGTGATGTCACGTTGCGGAGGTTTTTGAAAGAAGGTAAATAAAGTGGTCCTCGTGTAAACTGGAGCCTCCGTGTTTGTTATTTTGTAGTTTCATACAGTATAGGCGACATTTATAAACCCTCCGTTACACTTTTTTAAATAGATTCAATCTTGCACGTGGAAAGTTTAAGTGAGGGCTTTAGTTGCGGCGCATGGACTTAATTTCTAAGTAAAGGTAAAACCATAATAACGTTTTTTTTTATTAAATGTGCTTTTTTGTGTGCTACAGTTTGTATGTGTAAAGTTAAAGTTAAGTTAAAGTACCAATGATTGTCACACACACACACTAGGTGTAATGAAATGTGTCCTCTGCATTTGACCCATCCCCTTGATCACCCCCTGGGAGGTGAGGGGAGCAGTGGGCAGCAGCGGCGCCGCGCCCGGGAATCCCAATTCCAAGCCTTGATGCTGAGTGCCAAGCAGGGAAGAATGCTGGTATGAGCTTTTAAGCATAACCCGTTAACTGCTGCCAATCAAATGGTGAATAAGATACTCTTTAGGGTTCATATGTTTGTAAATCTGACTGTGATGAAGTCAGTGCCTCACCAGCCATCAACCTCACCGCACGTCACTGATATATATATATATATATATATATATATATATATATATATATATATATATATATATATATATATATATGTCTTAATAAGGTTATCCAAAAAAATAGTGCTCGATACCGTAGTAGAGCGCAATATATGTATGTGTGGGGAAAAAAATCACAAGACTATTTCATCTCTACAGGCCTGTTTCATGAGGGGGGGTACCCTCAATCGTCAGGAGATTTTAATGGGAGCATTCGCATACCATGGTTTATATAGGGCACAGAGTGGGTGGGTACAGGCTGGCCTAGGGGCGTGGTGATTGGTTCATGTGTTCTCTTTCAAGCATAGGTTGCATAAGATGCAACCTATACTTGAAAGAGAAACTGTTTATTATTTACCGTCCAGACCTGTCATCCCTCAACAAGCGCAGCGAAATTGTAACAACATGCCGCCATAGACGGAAACACCTCCTAGGTAACACATGAACCAATCACCACGCCCCTAGGCCAGCCTGTACCCACCCACTCTGTGCCCTATACAAACCATGGTATGCGAATGCTCCCATTAAAATCTCCTGACGATTGAGGGTACCCCCCCTCATGAAACAGGCCTGTAGAGATGAAATAGTCTTGTGATTTTTTTCCCCACACATACATATATATATATATATATATATATATATATATATATATATATAATATTTAGTATAAGTTTGCTGATTTCAAGAAATGTAATGCCGAGCGCATATCATTATGTCAAGATAATGGCACTAGCATTTACTTTATTTAAGAATATTTTTCAACATACTGAGAAAAAAAGTTTCATATTTGTATTTTCTATCAAGAAAAGTGCACTTGTTATTCGTGAGAATATACTTATTTTAAGGTATTTTGGGGTTCATTGAGGTTAGCTAATTTTACTTGTCTTGGAAAGTCTTGACAAGCCAAATGTTCTTGTTCTATTGGCAGATAATTTTGCTTAGTTCAAATAAAATACCCCTAATTTTTGTATTTTTTTCCCTTGTTTTTGAACACTGACTTTTTGCAGTGTGTAAATTAGCTTTGTGTGTGCTATCAAGTTTACACGTGTTTTAATACACGCAACCCTTTAGTAGTTCAGACCCTATACTGTATTTATTAGTTAGTTTTCTCCGAGTGCCTTCCTTCCTTTCACATCCCAAAAACATGCATGTGACGTTAATTGGGGACTCTAAATGGCAAATAAAGGGATTTGGTTGTTATACTGCAAAAAACTACTTTGTTTTAATCCCAAAATGGAGCCATCAAATTTCTGAATCAATTTGCTCGAAATATGTTTGAGCACTTGGTAGTGGAATTGGAGTGGGCGACGCTACAAAATTTTTGTGAACACCGATTACCATTGAATGAATTTCTGATTTGAATCATAATCAGGCCAAAGACTATCAGCCAACAAACAATGTAACTAATTTGTGAACAAATTACCCATACATCAATCAATCTCAATCAATCTTTATTTATATAGCCCTTAATCACAAGTGTCTCAAAGGGCTGCACAAGCCACAACGACATCCTCGGTACAAAGCCCACATACGGGCAACGAAAAACTCACCCCAGTGGGACGTCGATGTGAATGACTATGAGAAACCTTGGAGAGGACCGCATATGTGGGTAACCCCCCCCCCCTCTAGGTGAGACCGAAAGCAATGGATGTCGAGTGGGTCTGACATAATATTGTGAGAGTCCAGTCCATAGTGGATCCAACATAATAGTAAGAGTCCAGTCCATAGTGGGGCCAGCAGGACACCATCCCGAGCGGAGACGGGTCAGCAGCGTAGAGATGTTCTCAGCCGATGCACAGGCGAGCGGTCCACCCCGGGTCCCGACTCTGGACAGCCAGCACTTCATCCATGGCCACCGGACCTGTGGCCCCCCCCCCCTCAAGGAAAAGGGGAGCAGAGGAGAAAAGAAAAGAAACGGCAGATCAACTGGTCTAACAGGGGGGCTATTTAAAGGCTAGAGTATACAAATGAGTTTTAAGATGGGACTTAAATGTTTCTACTGAGGTAGCATCTCTAATTGTTACCGGGAGGGCATTCCATAGTACTGGAGCCCGAATAGAAAACGCTCTATAGCCCGCAGACTTTTTTTGGGCTCTGGGAATCACTAATAAGCCGGAGTTCTTTGAACGCAGATTTCTTGCCGGGACATATGGTACAATGCAATCGACAAGATAGGACGGAGCTAGACCGTGTAGTATTTTATACGTAAGTAGTAAAACCTTAAAGTCACTTCTTAAGTGCACAGGAAGCCAGTGCAGGTGAGCCAGTATAGGCGTAATATGATCAAACTTTCTTGTTCTTGTCAAAAGTCTAGCAGCCGCATTTTGTACCAACTGTAATTTTTTAATGCTAGACATAGGGAGACCCGAAAATAATACGTTACAGTAGTCGAGACGAGACGTAACGAACGCATGAATAATGATCTCAGCGTCGCTAGTGGATAAAATAGAACGAATTTTAGCGATATTACGGAGATGAAAGAAGGCCGTTTTAGTAACACTCTTAATGTGTGATTCAAACGAGAGAGTTGGGTCGAAGATAATACCCAGATTCTTTACTGATTCGCCTTGTGTAATTGTTTGGTTGTCAAATGTTAAGGTGGTATTATTAAATAAATGTCGGTGTTTAGCAGGACCGATAATCAGCATTTCCGTTTTCTTGGCGTTGAGTTGCAAGAAGTTAGCGGACATCCATTGTTTAATTTCATTAAGACACGCCTCCAGCTGACTACAATCCGGCGTGTTGGTCAGCTTTAGGGGCATGTAGAATTGGGTGTCATCAGCATAGCAATGAAAGCTAACACCGTATTTGCGTATGATGTCGCCTAGCGGCAGCATGTAAATACTAAAGAGTGCAGGGCCAAGAACCGAACCCTGAGGAACTCCGCACGTTACCTTAACATAGTCCTAGGTCACATTATTATGGGAGACGCATTGCATCCTGTCAGTAAGATAAGAGTTAAACCACGACAAAGCTAAGTCTGACATACCAATACGTGTTTTGATACGCTCTAATAAAATATTATGATCGACGGTATCGAAAGCAATAAAACAATTTAAGATTATACAACAATAACAACAAAATACTACAAGTGCCCCTTTGTTAAATACAATAGTTTGAGCAAAATATAGTCAATAGCTCAAAGTAACTACACAAAACTACTGTTGGCTCTCATTTAAATGCTCCCAAACCCCTTGTGTCCAAGAGCTTCACAAAAAAAAACTAACATTTGTGAAAATCATCAAATTATCAACCTCATTATGCTACTATGAGATCAACATGGGTTATCCTAAATAGCATCATTAAAAATGGTACTAATAAGGATTACACTCAATAGTTCTCAGACGGTAATGTAAAAAATGACAAAATTTGACTAAGTTATTGAACTATCAGACCTGTTTCTTTACTTGCACAATTTTGTCAAATTATTGAAAAACTACTTTACAACATATTGGGCAAATGCATTAATACAAGTGGAACACTCACGGATAACCAATACGGATACAGAGCCAATATTTTAACATCGATGCCATTGATTGAAATAACGGAAAAGATTATCAATGCAATACCGATGGCAAACAGTGTGCAGTGTTTGTAGATCTAACAAAAACATCCATCCATCCATCCATCCATCTTCTTCCGCTTATCCGAGGTCGGGTCGCGGGGGCAGCAGCCTAAGCAGGGAAGCCCAGACTTCCCTCTCCCCAGCCACTTCGTCCAGCTCCTCCCGGGGGATCCCGAGGCGTTCCCAGGCCAGCCGGGAGACATAGTCTTCCCAACGTGTCCTGGGTCTTCCTCGTGGCCTCCTACCGGTCGGACATGCCCTAAACACCTCCTTAGGGAAGCGCTCGGGTGGCATCCTGACCAGATGCCCAAACCACCTCATCTGGCTTCTCTCGATGTGGAGGAGCAGCGGCTTTACTTTGAGCTCCCCCCGGAGGACAGAGCTTCTCACCCTATCTCTAAGGGAGAGCCCCGCCACCCGGCGGAGGAAACTCATTTCGGCCGCTTGTACCCGTGATCTTGTCCTTTCGGTCATAACCCAAAGCTCATGACCATAGGTGAGGATGGGAACGTAGATCGACCGGTAAATTGAGAGCTTTGCCTTCCGGCTCAGCTCCTTCTTCACCACAACGGATCGATACAGCGTCCGCATTACTGAAGACGCCGCACCGATCCGCCTGTCGATCTCACGATCCACTCTTCCCTCACTTGTGAACAAGACTCCGAGGTACTTGAACTCCTCCACTTGGGGCAAGATCTCCTCCCCAACCCGGAGATGGCACTCCACCCTTTTCCGGGCGAGAACCATGGACTCGGACTTGGAGGTGCTGATTCTCATCCCAGTCGCTTCACACTCAGCTGCGAACCGATCCAGTGAGAGCTGAAGATCCTGGCCAGATGAAGCCATCAGGACCAAATCATCTGCAAAAAGCAGAGACCTAATCCTGCAGCCACCAAACCGGATCCCCTCAACGCCTTGACTGCGCCTAGAAATTCTGTCCATAAAAGTTATGAACAGAATCGGTGACAAAGGGCAGCCTTGGCGGAGTCCAACCCTCACCGGAAACGTGTCCGACTTACTGCCGGCAATGCGAACCAAGCTCTGACACTGATCATACAGGGAGCGGACCGCCACAATCAGACAGTCCGAAACCCCATACTCTCTGAGCACTCCCCACAGGACTTCCCGAGGGACACGGTCGAATGGCTTCTCCAAGTCCACAAAGCACATGTAGACTGGTTGGGCAAACTCCCATGCACCCTCAAGGACCCTGCCGAGAGTATAGAGCTGGTCCACAGTTCCACGACCAGGACGAAAACCACACTGTTCCTCCTGAATCCGAGGTTCGACTATCCGGCGTAGCCTCCTCTCCAGTACACCTGAATAGACCTTACCGGGAAGGCTGAGGAGTGTGATCCCACGATAGTTAGAACACACCCTCCGGTTCCCCTTTTTAAAGAGAGGAACCACCACCCCGGTCTGCCAATCCAGAGGTACAAAAACATTTGACACAATAATGATCATATCTTAATTAACAAATTAGAACGGTATGGCGTCAGAGTGCTGGTCATGAACTGGGTAAGAAGCCCAACTTATTAACTAACAGGAAACAATACATGAAGCTAGACATACTTTAGATGTCTACAGCGCAAACATTTTTTCGCCGGGTACACCAGGGATTAATACTGGGACCAACATTGTTCAATTTCTTTATAAATGACATCTGTAAAGTTACAAAGGACTTAAAGTTAGTATTATTTGAAAACGACACGACTGCATTTTGCTGAGGAGAGAACACACAAAATCTAATACAAATAACAGAAAAAATGTACAAATTAAAGAGATGGTTTGACAAAAACAGACTGCCTTTGAATCTCAGAGTAGTCGTCCCGGAGTAGACATTGAAAGGTAAAATTAATAACATTTTTGGGTGCATTAATAAATGATAAATTGAACTGGAAACCTCATATAAAAAATATACAACATGAGGTAGCGAGAAACACTTAAAAAATGAATATGTAGACCAAAAACCACTTCATATTCTGTACTGTTTGCTAGTGTTATCATATCTGAGTTATTGTGTAGGAATTTGAGTAAATAACTACAACTGTGGAATTAAATTATGGAATGGATTAAGCAAAGCAATCAAACAATGCACTATTATGATCCACTTCAAGAAACTCTTCAAACTTAAAGTGTTTACAAAGTACAAAGAAGAAGAACCATGATAAACATTCTGAATTGATTCATCCATCCTTTCATCCTCAAAACAATCTTACTCATCTCATCATATGAAATATAACTTATTTCACCAATTATTAATTATTTTGATTGTGATTACTTATGGAGTATATTGTGAATAAATTGAGAACAGGAAAAGAACAAAAGTTTTAGCAACTGTTATGTAAAAGAAAAGGGGTAGGATTAAATAAACTCTGCTTCGTCCTACTCCTTTTTGAACATGTTGAAAAGAGAAACTGGAAATTGTGATGTATCATGTTGTATGCTTGCATGTTCGAAATAAACTCAAACTCAAACTCAAAACAAAAGTAAACTTTATTCAGTAACGGTGTTACAAAAGATGTCAGTTAGAATGATACAAAGTGTTGGCTATAGAGAACATTCAAACCCTTTATTTATTGAATCTGTAATTCTTATATCTTTAATTATTGAGTCAAAACTATTGAAACTCGATGAATTGGTGCAATTGCAAACAGCTAAAATTATGCACGATGCAAACTATAACCTGCTACCCAAAAATGTACAATTCTTCTCAACAAAACAATAGGAAAGAGAACAATGTCACCTAAAACATTTGTATACATGTAAAACACTTAAGACCTTTAGTAAATCCGTATGCAGAATTACATTTTGGAATGGGCTCGGCAAAAAAGTCAAACAAAGCAGTAATATGATCAAATTTAAGAAACAGTTCAAACTATATAAGTGTTTACAAAGTACAGAGAAGAAGAATCCTGATAAACATCTTGAACCATATTGAAAAGTGAGATCATTTTATTCATCTCATTATCTGGATCATAACTTACTTAACTATTTATTGATGAACCCTTTATTTAATGTTTAAATACAGGTAAAAGCCAGTAAATTAGAATATTTTGAAAAACTTGATTTATTTCAGTAATTGCATTCAAAAGGTGTAACTTGTACATTATATTTATTCATTGCACACAGACTGATGCATTCAAATGTTTATTTCATTTAATTTTGATGATTTGAAGTGGCAACAAATGAAAATCCAAAATTCCGTGTGTCACAAAATTAGAATATTACTTAAGGCTAATACAAAAAAGGGATTTTTAGAAATGTTGGCCAACTGAAAAGTATGAAAATGAAAAATATGAGCATGTACAATACTCAATACTTGGTTGGAGCTCCTTTTGCCTCAATTACTGCGTTAATGCGGCGTGGCATGGAGTCGATGAGTTTCTGGCACTGCTCAGGTGTTATGAGAGCCCAGGTTGCTCTGATAGTGGCCTTCAACTTTTCTGCGTTTTTGGGTCTGGCATTCTGCATCTTCCTTTTCACAATACCCCACAGATTTTCTATGGGACTAAGGTCAGGGGAGTTGGCGGGCCAATTTAGAACAGAAATACCATGGTCCGTAAACCAGGCACGGGTAGATTTTGCGCTGTGTGCAGGCGCCAAGTCCTGTTGGAACTTGAAATCTCCATCTCCATAGAGCAGGTCAGCAGCAGGAAGCATGAAGTGCTCTAAAACTTGCTGGTAGACGGCTGCGTTGACCCTGGATCTCAGGAAACAGAGTGGACCGACACCAGCAGATGACATGGCACCCCAAACCATCACTGATGGTGGAAACTTTACACTAGACTTCAGGCAACGTGGATCCTGTGCCTCTCCTGTCTTCCTCCAGACTCTGGGACCTCGATTTCCAAAGGAAATGCAAACCAAACCAGCCATGTCATCTGCTGGTGTCGGTCCACTCTGTTTCCTGAGATCCAGGGTCAACGCAGCCGTCTACCAGCAAGTTTTAGAGCACTTCATGCTTCCTGCTGCTGACCTGCTCTATGGAGATGGAGATTTCAAGTTCCAACAGGACTTGGCGCCTGCACACAGCGCAAAATCTACCCGTGCCTGGTTTACGGACCATGGTATTTCTGTTCTAAATTGGCCCGCCAACTCCCCTGACCTTAGCCCCATAGAAAATCTGTGGGGTATTGTGAAAAGGAAGATGCAGAATGCCAGACCCAAAAACGCAGAAGAGTTGAAGGCCACTATCAGAGCAACCTGGGCTCTCATAACACCTGAGCAGTGCCAGAAACTCATCGACTCCATGCCACGCCGCATTAACGCAGTAATTGAGGCAAAAGGAGCTCCAACCAAGTATTGAGTATTGTACATGCTCATATTTTTCATTTTCATACTTTTCAGTTGGCCAACATTTCTAAAAATCCCTTTTTTGTATTAGCCTTAAGTAATATTCTAATTTTGTGACACACGGAATTTTGGATTTTCATTTGTTGCCACTTCAAATCATCAAAATTAAATGAAATAAACATTTGAATGCATCAGTCTGTGTGCAATGAATAAATATAATGTACAAGTTACACCTTTTGAATGCAATTACTGAAATAAATCAAGTTTTTCAAAATATTCTAATTTACTGGCTTTTACCTGTATGTATTTAATATTTATTTACTAACTCATTTATTTATTCATTCTCTGTTGTGTTACAGATTGAGTAATGGGAAATGGGTTATAATTGTATAGCACTTTTCTACCTTCGAGGTATTGTCTCGCTCAACGACACAACGGACGTGACGAGGATGGCGGAAGCCGGGGATCGAACCAAGAAGCCTCACGTTGCTGACACGGCCGCTCTATCAACTGCAACGCCGTCCCCTGTACAAACAGATGTGTTAGAAATTGCAATGAAACCAAAAGAAGTAGGAATAAACAACCTCTGCTTCTAAATACTCCTACCAGTATTAATCTGATACTACCCTGGCCTTAAGTATGGACTGAATATGGATCGATCCATCTGGCCGAAAGTGCCATGATGTGTCGTGTTTATTATGAAATATATTTAGTTAGAATGTGAATGCCAAACTAGAGAGATGTCCTCCACTCATCCTCCATACTTGGACACATATGCTGACATATTTTGCTTTAAAAGAATGTATATATACAACAAATTGCTGCTGGAATCTTGCTTGTAGTTTCTGACAGAACAGCCGGCCGTGCAGTTGGAGCTGAGCTAAAGAAGAAGTGGGAGGGAAAAAAGAACATGATTGTAGTGGACTTTGATACTACTGTTTTTTTCTGGATTGAGTCATCAAGGCTGCCAACCTAAGTTTCTAGTAAAACACACAAAGATATATTGATACAGGCATATTTAGACATATTTCATGTTTGGTTTAGTAGGATTAGGGTTAGGGGTAGGGTTATGTTTATTATGTATTAATGTAATAGATACATTAATACAGGCATATTAAGGCATATTTCGTGTTTGGTTTAGGAGTTATCTTTGAAACATGTTTTTATTGCTTCAAACAAGTTTTCTCCGTATTCTAAGAACATTACTGTCATATTGAGTTAAAAACTAATTTTTGCATTTGAAAAACTTGCTCTATACTCTCGGCAGGGTCCTTGAGGGTGCATGGGAGTTTGCCCAACCAGTCTACATGTGCTTTGTGGACTTGGAGAAGGCATTCGACCGTGTCCCTCGGGAAGTCCTGTGGGGAGTGCTCAGAGAGTATGGGGTTTCGGACTGTCTGATTGTGGCGGTCCGCTCCCTGTATGATCAGTGTCAGAGCTTGGTTCGCATTGCCGGCAGTAAGTCGGACACGTTTCCGGTGAGGGTTGGACTCCGCCAAGGCTGCCCTTTGTCACCGATTCTGCTCATAACTTTTATGGACAGAATTTCTAGGCGCAGTCAAGGCGTTGAGGGGATCCGGTTTGGTGGCTGCAGGATTAGGTCTCTGCTTTTTGCAGATGATTTGGTCCTGATGGCTTCATCTGGCCAGGATCTTCAGCTCTCACTGGATCGGTTCGCAGCTGAGTGTGAAGCGACTGGGATGAGAATCAGCACCTCCAAGTCCGAGTCCATGGTTCTCGCCCGGAAAAGGGTGGAGTGCCATCTCCGGGTTGGGGAGGAGATCTTGCCCCAAGTGGAGGAGTTCAAGTACCTCGGAGTCTTGTTCACGAGTGAGGGAAGAGTGGATGGTGAGATCGACAGGCGGATCGGTGCGGCGTCTTCAGTAATGCGGACGCTGTATCGATCTGTTGTGGTGAAGAAGGAGCTGAGCCGGAAGGCAAAGCTCTCAATTTACCGGTCGATCTACGTTCCCATCCTCATCTATGGTCATGAGCTTTGGGTTATGACCGAAAGGACAAGATCACGGGTACAAGCGGCCGAAATGAGTTTCCTCCGCCGGGTGGCGGGGCTCTCCCTTAGAGATAGGGTGAGAAGCTCTGTCATCCGGGGGGAGCTCAAAGTAAAGCCGCTGCTCCTCCACATCGAGAGGAGCCAGATGAGGTGGTTCGGGCATCTGGTCAGGATGCCACCCGAGCGCCTCCCTAAGGAGGTGTTTAGGGCACGTCCGACCGGTAGGAGGCCACGAGGAAGACCCAGGACACGTTGGGAAGACTATGTCTCCCGGCTGGCCTGGGAACGCCTCGGGATCCCCCGGGAGGAGCTGGACGAAGTGGCTGGGGAGAGGGAAGTCTGGGCTTCCCTGCTTAGGCTGCTGCCCCCGTGACCCGACCTCGGATAAGCGGAAGAAGATGGATGGATGGATGGATGGAAAAACTTGCAAAAGCAAGTGTTTCTAGTAAGACTCAAAAAGACACATTAATAAAGGCATATTTAGACATATATCATGTTTGGTTTATGAGTTTTCCTTGAATAAAACTTTTGTATTGCTTCAAACGAGTTTTCTCCGTATTGTAAGAACAAGCAAGCAGACTTAACACCTTTTTCACAAGCATAGCCACAACACTAGTTAACAAGCTGTCAAGCCTACTATCAAAAGCTAGGAGTATTCAACAACGATTTCAAGTTAGAAATGGTCTCTGCTGACGAGGTGCTCAAAAAATTGAGCGCGCTCCACCAAAACAAGGCCACTGGCCTTGACAATATCCCCTCCAGATTCCTCAGGGACTCTGCCACCACCATTGCCCCAATCATCACACACATAATAAACCTCTCAATTAAACAAGGCTAAGTACCAAAAGATTTCAATATAGCAACAGTAACTCCTCTTTTTAAAAAAGAAAGCAAATTAGAACCTGGTAACTACTGACCTGTTTCTATTCTCAGTTCCATTTTGAAAGTAATGGAAAAAATAGTTTATGAACAGGTCGATAGATACCTTGCCACCAAAAAAACTCATGTACGAATTCCAATCCGGCTTCAGAACTAACTACTCCACTGACACATGCCTTCTCTATCTGACCGACCACATCAAACGTGAGGTGGACGCGGGCAAATACTGCGGCATGGTCATGCTGGACCTTCAGAAGGCCTTTGACACCGTAAACCACGCTATACTGTTGGATAAGCTTAAAGCAATCGGATTTGATAAAACCTCATCGAGCTGGATGCAATCTTACTTGGAGGGGAGGAAACAGGTGGTAGAAGTGAACGGCACCGTGTGTCCTCCCCCCCTCTCAGTAAGCTGTAGAGTCCCCCAAGGCAGTATATTAGGGCCTTTACTGTTCCTAATATACGTAAACGACATGTCATCAGCATGGGACTGTGAATTGTTTTTGTTTACGGATGACTCGGCTCTGCTGG
The DNA here is from genome assembly GCF_033978685.3 of Nerophis lumbriciformis. Taxonomy (NCBI): domain Eukaryota; kingdom Metazoa; phylum Chordata; class Actinopteri; order Syngnathiformes; family Syngnathidae; genus Nerophis; species Nerophis lumbriciformis. Next base: position 36,042,377 of record NC_084562.2, read on the forward strand.
TATCCGGCAAGGACAAGTCACAGGTGGAAAAAATTCTCAGTGCCGAACTCTGTAGAATTTGCACCTGGCTTGCTGACAATAGGCTATCCATACACTTGGGTAAAACGGAATCCATCCTATTTGGGTCCCAAATCAACCTTAAGAAAGTCAGTGACTTCACTATTAAAGTGGTATCATCAAGAAAGATGAGGTCACCTACCTAGGTTCCATTCTAGAGGATAACGTTTCCTGTGATAAAATGGCAACCAAGGTAATCAAAAAGGTCAACCAACGAACAAGATTTCTCTACAGAATCTCCTCTTTGGTCAACAAAAGCACCATGAAGATTCTAGCGGGAACTTTCATTCAACCCATTTTCGATTACGCATGCACCTCCTGGTACCTTAGCACCTCCAAAACCCTCAAATCAAGACTCCAAACATCTCAGAACAAGCTAGTCAGGTTACTTCTAGACCTCCACCCCAGATCACACCTCACTCCTACCCACTTCTCCAAAGTGGGCTGGCTCAGGGTGGAGGACAGGGTAAAACAACTTGCACTGAACCTAGTCTATAAAATTCGCTACACCTCCCTGATACCGAAGTACATGTCAAACTACTTTCAGAACGTAAATGACCGCCATAACCACAACACCAGGGGGAGCTCCACAAACCACGTTAAACCCTGATTCCGATCTAACAAAGGTCTTAACTAATTCTCCTTCTATGCCACATCAATATGGAATGCACTCCCAACAGGTGTAAAAGAAAGTGCATCTCTATCCTCCTTCAAAACCGCACTAAAAGAACACCTCCAGGCAACTACAACCCTAGACTAACACCCTCCCCCCACCGCATCCCACCTCCCCGGATTGTAAATAATCAAATGTATATGTTCTTATGCTTTCTGAGCTCACTATGTTCACTGCTCGCTATACATATCCTACGAAGTGAGACTTACACTGTTACAGTGTCTATTTCTCAGATGATAAACTTGTTGATGACTGAAATATGCTGATAGCAACCTAACCTAACCTACCACCCCCCCAACCCCCTCCGCATCCCACTCCCCGGATTGTAAATAATTCAATGTATATACTCTGATGATTAACTTGTGTGATGACTGTATTATGCTGATAGTATATTTTTGTACCAAGAATTGATTAACGTGGATTTAAACAAGTTGAAAAACTTATTGGGGTGTTACCATTTAGTGGTCAATTGTAAGGAATATATACTGTACTGTGCAATCTACTAATACAAGTTTCAATCAATCAATTACTGTCATATTGAGTTAAAAACTAATGTTTGCATTTGAAAAACTTGCAAAAGCAGATGTTTGTAGTAAAACTCACAAAGATACATTAATACAGGCATAATTAGACATATTTTATGTTTGGTTTAGGAGTTTTCCTATAAAAAAAATGTTTATTGCTTCAAACAAGTTTTCTCCGTATTCTAAGAACATTACTGTCATATTGAGTTTAAAACTAAATTTTCCGTTTGGAAAAACTTGTAAAAGCACATGTTTCTAGTAAAACTCCCTAGTTATAGTACTGTTTTGTTAATTGATTTTGACATACCCACAAATCTGCTTTTGCAAAAACATGTCAGTGATAACGGTCAACATAACCAGGCCTGGCCCTAACCAATCTGGCGCCCTAGGCAAGATTTTAGGTGGCGCCCCCCCACATCGGCAGTGAAGTGTATATACTCACAAGAACCCGAATAGCTTTGTCTTTGACCTTTTTTTTTTTACTTACAACTATACCTAATATATAAAGGGGTGGAAAAGTGACTATTACCTGCAGGGCAAACATTAGCTAACCAGAAGGCAATAACAATGTAAACAAAAAACACCTGCTTGGGAGAGATCTAATACAAACATTTATATGCACGTACAACACTTAGAACTTTTAGCATATCAGTATGTGGAATTAAATTATGGAATGGATTAAGTAAAAAAGTTAAAAATTGTACTGATATGATCCAGTTTAAGAGGTTGTTCAAAATAATAGTGCTTACAGAGTACAAAGAAGAAGAATTATGAGAAATACTTTCAACCTTATTGAAAATAAGATATTCTTCATCTCAGTATGTTAATAATGACTGAATTAATTAATTAATTACATAGTACAAAACTGTTGTATACTAACTCATAGATGTTATTTTATTATATAAAAAGGTCAGTAAATGATTCTATACATTTGTAAACGCTTTGAAGTGGGAAAGAGGTAGGATTAAATAAGCTTTGCTTCTTCCTACTCCTTTTCGGGCATGATGTAAAATGAAATGATATGAAATTGTGTGATGTATTATGATGTAAGTGTGTTCATGTTCGAAATAAACTAAAGAAAGAAAGAAATGTCCCTGAGGAATGTAAAGTGGGAGTACTGTAATTACCTAACGTTACATTATTATTTTCCATAACAATTTAGCCCCCTCCACAATATTAACCCGACGTTAAAACACAACTATTAGCAATTGCCGAATCATGTAACATTAGCTTAATGCTAAAAAGCCAGGTTACTATCACATTCTGTAACAGACAAATAATTTCATGTAGGCTAACGTATGTTACCTACCTGCTACCTCTGTCTTTGCTCGTTTCTCCTCCTCTTCTTTTCTCTTTTTTCTTCCCTGGGCACCTGACAGTTTTGGCATCTTGTGTTGATTTTTTGATGTGGGGACGTCCAAAAAGAGTCATGATACGGGAAGGGAGGGGGCGCACCGTGCGGGGGGGGGGGGTAATGTTGTAACAAATAATATTTCTATTAAATAGGCTTTACTTTGCATTTTAATTAACGTGGGATTATTTTTTGCATTTAGAAATAATAGTACCAACTTATTTATTTATTTATTTTTTTCTCCCAACATTTGTGGCACTGGCGTGGCGCCCCCTGATGGACGGCGCCCTTAGCATTTGCCTATACGGCCTATGCCACGGGCCGGCCCTGAACATAACCAAACCAAATGTTTATTGAAATTATCCTTTTGGGTCAACATCTCAATAATATTGCTGCAAGGATAATTTCTGATTATTTATATGGCTGCAACAATTCATATATTACAGAAAAAAGCTTTAATTTGTAGTTTGTTGCTTCAATGATTTGTTTAATGAGTAAAAACAACAACAAGGCAGAAAGAGAGTAAAGGTCCCAAAGAAAAAAGACAGACATTGTGGTGAAATATTTAAAGTGTCAAACAGAGTTGGCACAATAGCACTGCATCAATGATGCAGCACATTACCAGAAAGCATTTTGCATTTTTAAGAGGAGGAACAAAGTAAAAGTCTAGTTTGGCAGCTAACGCCATCCTTTATGTTTGACTTGCATAATGGAGGTGTTATCACATGGTGGCATCTGAGGACATGTTAGCATCTACATTTTGTATGCTACAGCGAACAAGTTGTTTATTGTTACTCAAGCTATCATACTTTATCAGGGAGTCTTTTTGTTTGTTTACTTCTTTAAAATGTTTCTTAGGCTTTTGTTCTTATTTATTAAAAAACTATTTATGTAAGTAATATACAGTGATGCTCCCATGGGAAAAAAAACAGTTTCAATGCTTTGTGCATTTATAAGAAGAAAAAATAAAAGTAATTAGAATAATCCTTGTAAGTAAACAATATACAGGTAAAAGCCAGTAAATTAGAATATTTTGAAAAACTTGATTTATTTCAGTAATTGCATTCAAAAGGTGTAACTTGTACATTATATTTATTCATTGCACACAGACTGATGCATTCAAATGTTTATTTCATTTAATTTTGATGATTTGAAGTGGCAACAAATGAAAATCCAAAATTCCGTGTGTCACAAAATTAGAATATTACTTAAGGCTAATACAAAAAAGGGATTTTTAGAAATGTTGGCCAACTGAACAGTATGAAAATGAAAAATATGAGCATGTACAATACTCAATACTTGGTTGGAGCTCCTTTTGCCTCAATTACTGCGTTAATGTGGCGTGGCATGGAGTCGATGAGTTTCTGGCACTGCTCAGGTGTTATGAGAGCCCAGGTTGCTCTGATAGTGGCCTTCAACTCTTCTGCGTTTTTGGGTCTGGCATTCTGCATCTTCCTTTTCACAATACCCCACAGATTTTCTATGGGGCTAAGGTCAGGGGAGTTGGCGGGCCAATTTAGAACAGAAATACAATGGTCCGTAAACCAGGCACAGGTATATTTTGCGCTGTGTGCAGGCGCCAAGTCCTGTTGGAACTTGAAATCTCCATCTCCATAGAGCAGGTCAGCAGCAGGAAGCATGAAGTGCTCTAAAACTTGCTGGTAGACGGCTGCGTTGACCCTGGATCTCAGGAAACAGAGTGGACCGACACCAGCAGATGACATGGCACCCCAAACCATCACTGATGGTGGAAACTTTACACTAGACTTCAGGCAACGTGGATCCTGTGCCTCTCCTGTCTTCCTCCAGACTCTGGGACCTTGATTTCCAAAGGAAATGCAAAATTTGCATGGTTGGGTGATGGTTTGGGGTGCCATGTCATCTGCTGGTGTCGGTCCACTCTGTTTCCTGAGATCCAGGGTCAACGCAGCCGTCTACCAGCAAGTTTTAGAGCACTTCATGCTTCCTGCTGCTGACCTGCTTTATGGAGATGGAGATTTCAAGTTCCAACAGGACTTGGCGCCTGCACACAGCGCAAAATCTACCCGTGCCTGGTTTACGGACCATGGTATTTCTGTTCTAAATTGGCCCGCCAACTCCCCTGACCTTAGCCCCATAGAAAATCTGTGGGGTATTGTGAAAAGGAAGATGCAGAATGCCAGACCCAAAAACGCAGAAGAGTTGAAGGCCACTATCAGAGCAACCTGGGCTCTCATAACACCTGAGCAGTGCCAGAAACTCATCGACTCCATGCCACGCCGCATTAACGCAGTAATTGAGGCAAAAGGAGCTCCAACCAAGTATTGAGTATTGTACATGCTCATATTTTTCATTTTCATACTTTTCAGTTGGCCAACATTTCTAAAAATCCCTTTTTTGTATTAGCCTTAAGTAATATTCTAATTTTGTGACACACGGAATTTTGGATTTTCATTTGTTGCCACTTCAAATCATCAAAATTAAATGAAATAAACATTTGAATGCATCAGTCTGTGTGCAATGAATAAATATAATGTACAAGTTACACCTTTTGAATGCAATTACTGAAATAAATCAAGTTTTTCAAAATATTCTAATTTACTGGCTTTTACCTGTATACTGTATAGAATCAGAATCAGCTTTATTGTCATTACGCAAGGTAACGAGATTGAGGATATATACAGTATGTACTCAGAAGCACTAGTTAGTTGGGCAGATGTACTATAACCATGCAAACAAATGAACAAAAAGGAAGAACAAAATGGACAAGCTGGTTTCCGATTCCTTTCCAGGGACAGCTGGTCATATAAGGTAACGACAGCAGGAACCTACATTATCTTCTTTGAAAGGCGCTCATCAGAATTCATGTTCTTGGTAGATGAAAGCAGAAGGCACGGTGAAAGAAGAGGAACGTAAAACCACAACTCTAAAAAGAGAAAGGATCCTCAGCATATAAAGGGAAGCCATAGAAGCTCAGCCATACTTGAAGACCTCTGAAGATGAGAAACCCAGCTGTCACCATGAAGACACTTGTACTGCTCACGCTGATGTGTTTCCTGCAAGTCAGCATGTGTTCAGGTCAGTTGGAATCCTCTTCTCTCTGCTTCTCATCCTGATCATTGTGGAAATGTGTGTGACGCGATTTTAATTGTGCATGTGTTTGTCCAGTCAGCCCACACATCATGATGAAGAACGACGAATGCTGCCCCAACAGCTCAAAAATACGTATCCCATTCCAAAATGTCCGGCATGTAAAAACAACACCAGAGGGCTGCGAGCCCCAAGCCATTGTGTGAGTACAATATTAAACACACCGGATTGTTTTTGTGTGACCACCTAATGCAAACATGACTAGTTTGTGATCAACCTCCTAGCAAAATAAGTCACTTCTCTTCATTAAGGTCAGGGGTGTCCAAAGATTTTCCACCAACGACCACTTACTAGAAAATCAAAGGATGCAGGGGGTCTTTTGATATTTTTTACATTTTGTAAAGCAACCATATATCATACTTGCCAACTTTGAGACCTCTGAATTCGGAAGATGGGGGGGAGTATATTTATAGCCAGAATTCACTGAAATTCTTTTATATATGTATATAAAAGAAATACTTGAATTTCAGTGTTCATTTATTTACACATATACACACACATAACACTCCTCTCTACTACTTGCCGTAGTTTTGAAGCAATGCATGATGGGAATCCGGATGATGTGTGTCAGTGTATTAACGTGCCGGCTGGAATAAACACACGCTGAGCAATTGCTCCGTGCCTGCCTACTTTATGGGTTATAGATAAACCTATGGATAACGGAGACATATATAATAGTCTCCTTCTTGTTGTGTGTGCAGTTGCGCTCTGAGCTCCAAAAGCCGTAGATGTTATAACGTGAGTGGGCCGGCACGCTGTTTATATGGAGGAAAAGTGGACGTGACGACAGGCTGTCCTCACTCAGGTCCGGCTGGAAATCGGGAGAAATTCGGGAGAATGGTTGTCCCGGGAGATTTTTGGGAGAGGCACTGAAATTTGGGAGGGTTGGCAAGTATGCCATATACAGGTAAAAGCCAGTAAATTAGAATATTTTGAAAAACTTGATTTATTTCAGTAATTGCATTCAAAGGTGTAACTTGTACATTATATTTATTCATTGCACACAGACTGATGCATTCAAATGTTTATTTCATTTAATTTTGATGATTTGAAGTGGCAACAAATGAAAATCCAAAATTCCGTGTGTCACAAAATTAGAATATTACTTAAGGCTAATACAAAAAAGGGATTTTTAGAAATGTTGGCCAACTGAAAAGTATGAAAATGAAAAATATGAGCATGTACAATACTCAATACTTGGTTGGAGCTCCTTTTGCCTCAATTACTGCGTTAATGCGGCGTGGCATGGAGTCGATGAGTTTCTGGCACTGCTCAGGTGTTATGAGAGCCCAGGTTGCTCTGATAGTGGCCTTCAACTCTTCTGCGTTTTTGGGTCTGGCATTCTGCATCTTCCTTTTCACAATACCCCACAGATTTTCTATGGGGCTAAGGTCAGGGGAGTTGGCGGGCCAATTTAGAACAGAAATACCATGGTCCGTAAACCAGGCACGGGTAGAAGTCCTGTTGGAACTTGAAATCTCCATCTCCATAGAGCAGGTCAGCAGCAGGAAGCATGAAGTGCTCTAAAACTTGCTGGTAGACGGCTGCGTTGACCCTGGATCTCAGGAAACAGAGTGGACCGACACCAGCAGATGACATGGCACCCCAAACCATCACACAACCATGCAAATTTTGCATTTCCTTTGGAAATCGAGGTCCCAGTAAACGATATATTTTTAAAGTATATTTCAATGTTTAAATACAGATAAAATAAATGAATGTTCATTGTTGTAAATGTGAGCAGTTTTGAAGAATATTTTCCCTTGTATGTTTGTTTGTATACTTATACATATACAAATGATGAAAGCGTATAAAAAGAAATCATGCATAAATTAAAACGTAAAACAATCCTAATTACATTATTAGCACCAATCCCTTTTATTTAGTTGTCTACAAAAGTTTAAAGTGTAGTTTTTAAAGGAGCAAAAACTAATTCTGGATAAAATGCCAAAATGGACACAATCATGGCAACAGGAACCATAAACAACCTGCTTTTAAATGAATGGGCAACCAAGGAGAAAAAGTAAGATCAATGTCTCATAACTAATCTGCACATTTGTTATTTTCAGAGTCCAAACAGTGGCGAATAAAACTTTTTGCCTTGACCCCAGCTGGAAGAGGGCAATAAATCTGTTGGAAGAATTTGAGGGCCATCAGCCACCAACACATCTCCACCGGAACCAAGTGCGCCGCTAGGGATTTTGGGCCCCATGAAAAAGAATCTTTACAGGGCCCCCAACACAGTGTCATTATTTTTTCTGTATTATAATTTCATCATCATTAGTGGCCTCTCTGGGCCCCCCTCCATCATGGGCCCCAAGAATCCGTCTCCTTTACCCCCCCCTTTTCGGCGCCCCTGACCGGAACCCTGTGTCAAACCATACGGTTGTTGAAGTCATGTGAGGAGGAAGTTCCTTCATGTCAGTTTTGACATGAGAGTCCTGTGTGTAATACTCTGTATGCTGTACAATGAGGACCAGCGGGTGGTTAAAAAAAGCTATAGGAAACATTTTGTACATTAGAGATTCTTAAATGCTTTATCTGAACAAAACATATTAGCTTTGTGTTAAAAGGTGAAAAATATAATTAGCGGAATATCTGACAATTCATCCATTTAAAAATACAATATTTTCACTGTTGCAATATGTTGAAGACCAATAATAAATAGCTGCTGGTGAAAAATGGCCCCCGAGCCACACTTTGGACCATCCTCGTGCTGTAGGTTTGCCTCACACTGTTTCAGAAATATTTTTTATTTTTATTTGTAATGTTACGTTATGCTTTTATTACATTTCCTATCCAATGTGTATTTTTGTATTTTAATCATGTTTTTTTTTAAATATGTGTCTGTTGTGAATACTGCTTGTATATTGTTTGTATATGATGTAACAACATCACCTGTGTCAGGAGCAAATATTTGCTACTTGTTAGTATTGTTTTGGATATTCATTTGAATTGGAATGTTTCTTTAGGTGACATTTTAATACACTGTGAGAAGACAAAACTGATGATAAATGACTCAATTATTATATGATAGATTCCACATCCTGATTTGATGACTGCTGCTGTCACATTAAATGAGTCAAAGACCGCACGTAGTTGTAGTGAAAACTTCATGATAATAAATAAAATATTGTTTTAATTACTTTTGTACATTTTTTTAATAATCTCACAATCACAAGGAATTCATTTTTTTCCCCATTTTGTCATCTTTGTCACTGCTCACCGCCAGTGTGCTAGACGAGAAATGAGTAAGGCGCTGCATCACTATGCCAGAAAAGTAGTTCCTCAATGTTAGTACCTTCAGTAACAATGTCGCTAATACTTGGTTAATATGCAGGTCACGGCATGTAAACAGAGCATTGTTAGTGTTTTTTAAAATGACTTTTTAGAGTGCTTTATAGGCGGAATAGTAGAATCCACATTACCTACATTGTTAGCTGCCTTGTGCTAGCATTTTTTTTTACTATCTAACAGAGGTGTGGACTCGAGTCACATGACTTGGACTCGAGTCAGACTCGAGTCATGAATTTGATGACTTTAGACTCGACTTGACAAAATGTAAAAAGACTTGCAACTCGACTTGGACTTTAACATCAATGACTTGTGACTTCACTTGGACTTGAGCCTTTTGAATTGACATGACTTGACATGACTTGCTACTTTCCCCAAAACCCAAAGATGAAAAAGTTATTCGGGAGCGCTCCGTATTTTTCATTGTGTACTTGTCTATCAGCGTTGCGTGTGTCAGCTGGTGTGCTCTCAGTACAACAGCCAATCAAATTAGATCTACTTTGTTTTCATCACACAGCATTCATCCAATCAAATTGCAGGACAACCAACGAAGAAGACATGTCCAAACCACACGCCAGTGAACAAAAAATGATACCTAAAATAAATTTGTTTGGGTATAAAAATTACGAGGTGGTCAACACAAAACGGTTTGCAGTATGCAACACATGCGGTTCGAAAATTACTGATGGAGAGGCAACAACTTCCAACTTCGTCCGGCATTTGAAGTTGCACAAAGAACGGTAAGTTTTGAATGTAAGATAACGTTTATTGGCTAAGTAACGTGACTTTTATTTGCTGTGTAGTTAAATCAGTGAGGCTGTAAACTCACTGCTAACGTTATAACGTTATTGCAAACACGGGAATCTGTTGCAGTTCACTACCTTATTCATACTTTTTGTTCAGTGATTTTTTTTAAGCAGGGTTACGTTAGTCAATATATCACACGTAACGTTAGACGGCGGTCAGCAGCACCGCGTATTTTGGCCACCTAAAAAAAGACAAAAATAGTAAAATAAAGGTCAGTTAAAATGTATACTATATTATGAATATGTGTACCGTTTTAGCTAGCTTTCTGACATACTGTTGGTTGTTTACCTCAGTGGTCCCCAACCACCGGGCCGCGGCCCGGTACTGGTCCGTGGATCGATTGGTATCGGGCCGCACAAGAAATAATTTTTTTTTTTCTCTCTTTTTTTAATTAAATCAACATAAAAAACACAAGATACACTTACAAGTAGTGCACCAACCCAAAACAACTCTCTCCCCCCTTTTGTTCTGGGCATTGAACATGAAGACTCTTCCTTCACTGTTCCGAGTGGCCATGAGAGTCTTGGCAGTGCCTGCCTCCAGTGCTCCAGTGGAGCGAGTTTTCAGCCATGGTGGCATCATACTACGCCCCCATCGTGCACAAATGACTGACAGACTCTTGGCTAATTTGGTCTTTTGCAAATGCAATGCAGCATAGGGCCCTGACATATAAAAAGTACAACTTTTTTGTTATGTTCACGTATATGTCATGTTTTTTCAATGTTAACACTTTTGTACAAATACGTACATTTGCACTTTATTTTTCAATGTGTTTGTTCTGTAAAGGAATGAGTTAATGTTTAAAATGACTGGTTAATAGTGCTATTATAAAGTGCAATGTCAGCACAATTTTCTTTCCTGCAATTTAAAATGCACTTGTTTTAATAAATAAATACAGCGTTTGAAAAGCATACACAATCTGTGTTAATAAATTAGTCTGTGGTTAAAAGGACTTGAAAGGACTCGAAACTCAAAATGCAGGACTTAGGACTTGACTTGAGACTTTCCAGTCTTGACTTTGGACTTGACTCGGGGCTTGCCTGTCTTGACTCGGGACTTGACTCGGACTTGAGGGCAAAGACTTGAGACTTACTTGTGACTTGCAAAACAATGACTTGGTCCCACCTCTGCTATCTAACGACATGTGGTCTTGTCCCACATAAGGATTTTGAAAGATGGGCAATACGTTTTTTTTAAAGCGCAGTTTTCCTTTAAGTTTGTTTGGATTTACTCCATCACATTCAACCTTTTTTTTTTTTTTTTTAATAACTGGCTTGTATATTTGTCACAAAACCTTTAAAATATGTCACACATGGGCTGTTAAAAATAAATAAAGAGTAGCCTTATTGAACGTATGTCAGGAAGCCTCTTGGTCACGTGGTTGCAACCCAGTAATTTATTCAACTGACAGAAACACTATTATATTTGAATTACACAATCTGGAACACCCTGCCAGAATAAAAAACAAAACAATTAACAGGTTTTGAAAGACTTTATCACAATTAGGGTCTGATCTACTAGGATGTATATATTAAGTCCTTAACAGCGTGTCCACACAATAAAATTGCTTGTACTATTGTTGTCCCGATACCAATATTTTGGTACCGGTACCAAAATATATTTCGATACTTTTCGATACTTTTTGATACTTTTCTAAATAAAGGGGACCACAAAAAATGGCATTATTGGTTTTATTTTTTTTTTATTGTCTCGATAAATCACACTGTTATGCTAATTAATTACATTTGCATGACTTCCTCCCAGGATCTTATTGTGGGTGCTCTGATGATCACTAAATATTCTGCATATTCATGAAGGCAGACATGCCAAATGCATTACACTCCCTATTTTGCTCATTTAAGAGACGCAATCCTCATTGCACTGCAAAAACTGAAATCTAAGTAAGATTAAATACCTCAAATAAGGGTGATATTGTCACGGCGCGGATTCGAACCCGCTTTTCCTCGGCAGCTGGAGCTGCCGGGACCTCTGCTGGCAGCACACTTGGATACGCCCCTGCTCACGCTGGGCCCAGCACGCCCATGCAGCGACAAGGCTGCAGGCAATTTCGCATCAGCACACCTGGGCCTGATGAGAGGGAGCAACATAAAAGCCAGCGGACCCAAAGGACCTTCGCCAGAACGTAGCCAATCTTCCTGAGTAAGCATCACGTCTGGCACCACTCCCTCGTTCCTTGCTCGCCTTCTTTGTGCTCTTCCTTGTTCCCGTGTTTGATGTCCCTTGTGTCTTCCACAGTGTCTTCCCTGTTGCCTGTGATCGTGTCCTGTCTCACGACCTCCACCTGGATCTCTGCTTGCCTCCCTCGACCCTCGACCTCTGCTTGGACTCGGACATCATTGCCTCTCTCCAGTCCCCGACTGCTTGCCTCCCTGCTGACTGCCTCTTCGCCTTGCCCCTTGGATTCGACGAACGATTCATACAACACGCACCGACAACACCCACTGGTAAAACTTACATTGTTAACCCTACACATCGTCTGCACTCATTCACTTGTGGTAGCATACACACCCCACACACTCATCAAGGTTTTCAATAAACCTGATAAACCGCAGTTCTGCCTTGGTGTCGCCTCCTTCCCTTTGCCCGGTACACAACAGATATTTGCTTATTTTTTGTCTGATAAGATAATTCTTCTCATTAAGCAGATTTTATGTTAGAGTGTTTTACTTGTTTTAAGTGTTTTGGTCCTAAATAATCTCAGTAAGATATTGCAGCTTGTTGCTGAGATTTTATGACCTATATTAAGTAAAACATGCTTGAAACTAGAATATCAACTGATGCAAAGCTGTGTCATCAACACTCACAAGTATAAAACTGCTTTTTTGAAGTAATAATTTCTTATTTCAAGTATGAAATAGAAAATCATGACTTTGACACAATTGTGTCTCATAACTAAAACAGATGACAGCCAAATGGACTTTGCTGTTTTATTTTCAATGAAACAATAGAAAAGATGTACTCCTATAGTAGTACAGTTGGCACAGTACAGTAAACTGACAGTTAATATTTAAAACATTTGACATTTCAAACAATTTTGAACAGAAATAGTTCATACACATTCAGATAAATTCTTCAAAATTACAATAAAAAAAAAATTGCCCGTGGGCCGGGCTATAAATATATATATCCATCCATCCCATCCATCCATTTTCTACCGCTTATTCCCTTATATATATATATATATATGGATGGATGGCTGGATGGATGGATGGATATATATATATATATATATATATATATATATATATATATATATATATATACATACAGTATATATATCAGTGACGTGCAGTCACTAGAGGCAGGTGAAGCGGGGCCTCACCTGCCATCATGGAAAGAAAAAAAATGCAAAAAGAAAAATTAAATTGTTATATGTATCCAGTGATTATACTATAAAGTTATTTTCCATTTAACTTCACCAGTTTTAGATTATTTGTATTCAAAATCGCTGAATTTTCACATTTGCCGTTCAAATACTGAGAAGAGACGGTGCGGTGAACAGCAGCCAGTTGAGGCCCGTCACTCAGTGCCTCAACATGGATTGCGCAATGACTCGGCTAACTGCTGGCCTGCTGTGCAATGAGACCGTATTGCTATATGAACTATATTATACATTTCCATAGTTTAGTTAGCTGAGGTATATAATGTACAGTGTATTTTGTCAACAACTGTATGTGTGTAACGTATTTCTTGTGCTGAGCGATCATAAAACGGCTGCAAAAGACGCACTGGCTGAGGCTCGCCTCCTGCACCCCCGCCGTAGAATTGTTATATCAACTAAAGTGTGACGACCGGGGCGCATGGTGATGCGGGGCTCGCTCTCCCAGGAATGCAGATCGGGCTTCGGACACAGCGTGCAGGTAAGAAATGATTTATTTAAGAAATAAATTATACTGGAATAAACAAAAACGTGCTCATAGCACGGAAGGCAAAAACTAAAGGAGCTAGCATGGGACCTAGAAGGTAAAAAGGAGTCTAGCGTGGAAGCTAGCAGGTTCAGAGCGGGAAACAAAAGTCGTCATCTGTTGTGTGAAAACAAACTAGGAAGCAAGACATAATGACAGGGAAGGCAGGCTTAAATAATAATGTCAGTGATGACAAACAGGTGCGCGTCGGGAACACACGCGGCAGGTGAAAATAATAAGCAGCCATGGCAACAAACTCAGGTGTACAAAACAGGCACTCAAGGAGTCCAAAACTAACAAAAAACACAAGTACCTCGAAAACGTAAACAAAAATATGATCCGGGCAGCGGATCATAACATAAAGCTCACACTTAAACTTTCCACGTGCAAGATTGAATCTATTTAAAAAAATTATTTCATAAGAAGCCAAAAAGTGCAAAAACAATAATGTTGGTGTTGGAGGAGTTGTGAATGACTGCAGGGACACAACATTAGATACACCTGCAGACTGCAGGTGTACCTAATTCACAACTCCTCCAACACGAACATTATTGTTTTTGCACTTTTTGGCTTCTTATTAAATAACTTTTGTAACCTATTTTCATGGGCTTTCCGCTTTGTGATGTTAAGTTCCTGTTATGCGCTGTTATACAGTATATGCCTTGAGCTCTTATTTTGGAAGGCGCTAAGAGCGGAAGTGATGTCACGTTGCGGAGGTTTTTGAAAGAAGGTAAATAAAGTGGTCCTCGTGTAAACTGGAGCCTCCGTGTTTGTTATTTTGTAGTTTCATACAGTATAGGCGACATTTATAAACCCTCCGTTACACTTTTTTAAATAGATTCAATCTTGCACGTGGAAAGTTTAAGTGAGGGCTTTAGTTGCGGCGCATGGACTTAATTTCTAAGTAAAGGTAAAACCATAATAACGTTTTTTTTATTAAATGTGCTTTTTTGTGTGCTACAGTTTGTATGTGTAAAGTTAAAGTTAAGTTAAAGTACCAATGATTGTCACACACACACTAGGTGTAATGAAATGTGTCCTCTGCATTTGACCCATCCCCTTGATCACCCCCTGGGAGGTGAGGGGAGCAGTGGGCAGCAGCGGCGCCGCGCCCGGGAATCCCAATTCCAACCCTTGATGCTGAGTGCCAAGCAGGGAAGAATGCTGGTATGAGCTTTTAAGCATAACCCGTTAACTGCTGCCAATCAAATGGTGAATAAGATACTCTTTAGGGTTCATATGTTTGTAAATCTGACTGTGATGAAGTCAGTGCCTCACCAGCCATCAACCTCACCGCACGTCACTGATATATATATATATATATATATATATATATATATATATATATATATATATATATATATATATATATATATATATATATATATATATGTCTTAATAAGGTTATCCAAAAAATAGTGCTCGATACCGTAGTAGAGCGCAATATATGTATGTGTGGGGAAAAAAATCACAAGACTATTTCATCTCTACAGGCCTGTTTCATGAGGGGGGGTACCCTCAATCGTCAGGAGATTTTAATGGGAGCATTCGCATACCATGGTTTATATAGGGCACAGAGTGGGTGGGTACAGGCTGGCCTAGGGGCGTGGTGATTGGTTCATGTGTTCTCTTTCAAGCATAGGTTGCATAAGATGCAACCTATACTTGAAAGAGAAACTGTTTATTAAGACAACAACCTAAGAAAAGTATTCAACAAGAACAACATTAAATTGAGCTACAGCTGCATGAACAATATACGACAAATCATCTCAAACCACAACAAAACAATTGCAAATGAGCCGTCGACCCCCAGTCAGAGCGACTCCAAAACCAACAAAGCATGTAACTGTCGAAAGAAACCTGATTGCCCCCTCAACGGGGGGTGCTTACAAACATCAGTTGGGACCTCAAAGACAATAATGTTGAATATTCAATAACATGGCAAATTCTTGCATCCAGCACACCTTACAATAGTGGTAATAAAAGATGCAACCTATGCTTGAAAGAGAAACTGTTTATTATTTACCGTCCAGACCTGTCATCCCTCAACAAGCGCAGCGAAATTGTAACAACATGCCGCCATAGACGGAAACACCTCCTAGGTAACACATGAACCAATCACCACGCCCCTAGGCCAGCCTGTACCCACCCACTCTGTGCCCTATATAAACCATGGTATGCGAATGCTCCCATTAAAATCTCCTGACGATTGAGGGTACCCCCCCTCATGAAACAGGCCTGTAGAGATGAAATAGTCTTGTGATTTTTTTCCCCACACATACATATATATATATATATATATATATGTCTTAATAAGGTTATCCAAAAAATAGTGCTCGATACCGTAGTAGAGCGCAATATATGTATGTGTGGGAAAAAATCACAAGACTATTTCATCTCTACAGGCCTGTAGAGATGAAATAGTCTTGTGATTTTTTCCCACACATACATATATATATATATATATATATATAATATTTAGTATAAGTTTGCTGATTTCAAGAAATTTAATGCAGAGCGCATATCATTATGTCAAGATAATGGCACTAGCATTTACTTTATTTAAGAATATTTTTCAACATACTGAGAAAAAAAGTGTCATATTTGTATTTTCTATCAAGAAAAGTGCACTTGTTATTCGTGAGAATATACTTATTTTAAGGTATTTTGGGGTTCATTGAGGTTAGCTAATTTTACTTGTCTTGGAAAGTCTTGACAAGCCAAATGTTCTTGTTCTATTGGCAGATAATTTTGCTTAGTTCAAATAAAATACCCCTAATTTTTGTATTTTTTTCCCTTGTTTTTGAACACTGACTTTTTGCAGTGTGTAAATTAGCTTTGCGTGTGCTATCAAGTTTACACGTGTTTTAATACACGCAACCCATTAGTAGTTCAGACCCTATACTGTATTTATTAGTTAGTTTTCTCCGAGTGCCTTCCTTCCTTCCTTTCACAACCCAAAAACATGCATGTGACGTTAATTGGGGACTCTGGCAAATAAAGGGATTTGGTTGTTATACTGCAAAAAACTACTTTGTTTTAATCCCAAAATGGAGCCATCAAATTTCTGAATCAATTTGCTCGAAATATGTTTGAGCACTTGGTAGTGGAATTGGAGTGGGCGACGCTACAAACTTTTTGTGAACACCGATTACCATTGAATGAATTTCTGATTTGAATCATAATCAGGCCAAAGACTATCAGCCAACAAACAATGTAACTAATTTGTGAACAAATTACCCATACATCAATCAATCTCAATCAATCTTTATTTATATAGCCCTTAATCACAAGTGTCTCAAAGGGCTGCACAAGCCACAACGACATCCTCGGTACAAAGCCCACATACGGGCAAGGAAAAACTCACCCCAGTGGGACGTCGATGTGAATGACTATGAGAAACCTTGGAGAGGACCGCATATGTGGGTAACCCCCCCCCCTCTAGGGGAGACCGAAAGCAATGGATGTCGAGTGGGTCTGACATAATATTGTGAGAGTCCAGTCCATAGTGGATCCAACATAATAGTAAGAGTCCAGTCCATAGTGGGGCCAGCAGGACACCATCCCGAGCGGAGACGGGTCAGCAGCGTAGAGATGTTCCCAGCCGATGCACAGGCGAGCGGTCCACCCCGGGTCCCGACTCTGGACAGCCAGCACTTCATCCATGGCCACCGGACCTGTGCCCCCCCCCCCCCCCCCCCCCCCTCAAGGAAAAGGGGAGCAGAGGAGAAAAGAAAAGAAACGGCAGATCAACTGGTCTAACAGGGGGGCTATTTAAAGGCTAGAGTATACAAATGAGTTTTAAGATGGGACTTAAATGCTTCTACTGAGGTAGCATCTCTAATTGTTACCGGGAGGGCATTCCATAGTACTGGAGCCCGAATAGAAAACGCTCTATAGCCCGCAGACTTTTTTTGGGCTCTGGGAATCACTAATAAGCCGGAGTTCTTTGAACGCAGATTTCTTGCCGGGACATATGGTACAATGCAATCGACAAGATAGGACGGAGCTAGACCGTGTAGTATTTTATACGTAAGTAGTAAAACCTTAAAGTCACTTCTTAAGTGCACAGGAAGCCAGTGCAGGTGAGCCAGTATAGGCGTAATATGATCAAACTTTCTTGTTCTTGTCAAAATTCTAGCAGCCGCATTTTGTACCAACTGTAATTTTTTAATGCTAGACATAGGGAGACCCGAAAATAATACGTTACAGTAGTCGAGACGAGACGTAACGAACGCATGAATAATGATCTCAGCGTCGCTAGTGGATAAAATAGAACGAATTTTAGCGATATTACGGAGATGAAAGAAGGCCGTTTTAGTAACACTCTTAATGTGTGACTCAAAGGAGAGAGTTGGGTGGAAGATAATACCCAGATTCTTTACTGATTCGCCTTGTGTAATTGTTTGGTTGTCAAATGTTAAGGTGGTATTATTAAATAAATGTCGGTGTTTAGCAGGACCGATAATCAGCATTTCCGTTTTCTTGGCGTTGAGTTGCAAGAAGTTAGCGGACATCCATTGTTTAATTTCATTAAGACACGCCTCCAGCTGACTACAATCCGGCGTGTTGGTCAGCTTTAGGGGCATGTAGAGTTGGGTGTCATCAGCATAGCAATGAAAGCTAACACCGTATTTGCGTATGATGTCGCCTAGCGGCAGCATGTAAATACTAAAGAGTGCAGGGCCAAGAACCGAACCCTGAGGAACTACGCACGTTACCTTAACATAGTCCTAGGTCACATTATTATGGGAGACGCATTGCATCCTGTCAGTAAGATAAGAGTTAAACCACGACAAAGCTAAGTCTGACATACCAATACGTGTTTTGATACGCTCTAATAAAATATTATGATCGACGGTATCGAAAGCAATAAAACAATTTAAGATTATACAACAATAACAACAAAATACTACAAGTGCCCCTTTGTTAAATACAATAGTTTGAGCAAAATATAGTCAATAGCGCAAAGTAACTACACAAAACTACTGTTTGCTCTCATTTAAATGCTCCCAAACCCCTTGTGTCCAAGAGCTTCACAAAAAAACCCAACATTTGTGAAAATCATCAAATTATCAACCTCATTATGCTACTATGAGATCAACATGGTTTATCCTAAATAGCATCATTAAAAATGGTACTAATAAGGATTACACTCAATAGTTCTCAGACGGTTATGTAAAAAATGACAAAATTTGACTAAGTTATTGAACTATCAGACCTGTTTCTTTATTTGCACAATTTTGTCAAATTATTGAAAAACTACTTTACAACATATTGGGCAAATGCATTAATACAAGTGGAACACTCACGGATAACCAATACGGATACAGAGCCAATATTTCAACATCGATGCCATTGATTGAAATAACGGAAAAGATTATCAATGCAATACCGATGGCAAACAGTGTGCAGTGTTTGTAGATCTAACAAAAACATCCATCCATCCATCCATCCATCTTCTTCCGCTTATCCGAGGTCGGGTCGCGGGGGCAGCAGCCTAAGCAGGGAAGCCCAGACTTCCCTCTCCCCAGCCACTTCGTCCAGATCCTCCCGGGGGATCCCGAGGTGTTCCCAGGCCAGCCGGGAGACATAGTCTTCCCAACGTGTCCTGGGTCTTCCTCGTGGCCTCCTACCGGTCGGACATGCCCTAAACACCTCCATAGGGAGGCGCTCGGGTGGCATCCTGACCAGATGCCCGAACCACCTCATCTGGCTCCTCTCGATGTGGAGGAGCAGCGGCTTTACTTTGAGCTCCCCCCGGATGACAGAGCTTCTCACCCTATCTCTAAGGGAGAGCCCCGCCACCCGGCGGAGGAAACTCATTTCGGCCGCTTGTACCCGTGATCTTGTCCTTTCGGTCATAACCCAAAGCTCATGACCATAGGTGAGGATGGGAACGTAGATCGACCGGTAAATTGAGAGCTTTGCCTTCCGGCTCAGCTCCTTCTTCACCACAACGGATCGATACAGCGTCCGCATTACTGAAGACGCCGCACCGATCCGCCTGTCGATCTCACGATCCACTCTTCCCTCACTCGTGAACAAGACTCCGAGGTACTTGAACTCCTCCACTTGGGGCAAGATCTCCTCCCCAACCCGGAGATGGCACTCCACCCTTTTCCGGGCGAGAACCATGGACTCGGACTTGGAGGTGCTGATTCTCATCCCAGTCGCTTCACACTCAGCTGCGAACCGATCCAGTGAGAGCTGAAGATCCTGGCCAGATGAAGCCATCAGGACCAAATCATCTGCAAAAAGCAGAGACCTAATCCTGCAGCCACCAAACCGGATCCCCTCAACGCCTTGACTGCGCCTAGAAATTCTGTCCATAAAAGTTATGAACAGAATCGGTGACAAAGGGCAGCCTTGGCGGAGTCCAACCCTCACCGGAAACGGGTCCGACTTACTGCCGGCAATGCGAACCAAGCTCTGACACTGATCATACAGGGAGCGGACCGCCACAATCAGACAGTCCGAAACCCCATACTCTCTGAGCACTCCCCACAGGACTTCCCGAGGGACACGGTCGAATGCCTTCTCCAAGTCCACAAAGCACATGTAGACTGGTTGGGCAAACTCCCATGCACCCTCAAGGACCCTGCCGAGAGTATAGAGCTGGTCCACAGTTCCACGACCAGGACGAAAACCACACTGTTCCTCCTGAATCCGAGGTTCGACTATCCGGCGTAGCCTCCTCTCCAGTACACCTGAATAGACCTTACCGGGAAGGCTGAGGAGTGTGATCCCACGATAGTTAGAACACACCCTCCGGTTCCCCTTTTTAAAGAGAGGAACCACCACCCCGGTCTGCCAATCCAGAGGTACAAAAACATTTGACACAATAATGATCATATCTTAATTAACAAATTAGAACGGTATGGCGTCAGAGTGCTGGTCTTGAACTGGGTAAGAAGCCCAACTTATTAACTAACAGGAAACAATACATGAAGCTAGACATACTTTAGATGTCTACAGCGCAAACATTGTCTCGCCGGGTACACCAGGGATTAATACGGGGACCAACATTGTTCAATTTCTTTATAAATGACATCTGTAAAGTTACAAAGGACTTAAAGTTAGTATTATTTGAAGACGACACGACTGCATTTTGCTGAGGAGAGAACACACAAAATCTAATACAAATAACAGAAAAAATGTACAAATTAAAGAGATGGTTTGACAAAAACAGACTGCCTTTGAATCTCAGAGTAGTCGTCCCAGAGTAGACATTGAAAGGTAAAATTAATAACATTTTTGGGTGCATTAATAAATGATAAATTGAACTGGAAACCTCATATAAGAAATATACAACATGAGGTAGCGAGAAACACTTAAAAAATGAATATGTAGACCAAAAACCACTTCATATTCTGTACTGCTTGCTGGTGTTATCATATCTGAGTTATTGTGTAGGAATTTGAGTAAATAACTACAACTGTGGAATTAAATGATGGAATGGATTAAGCAAAGCAATCAAACAATGCACTATTATGATCCACTTCAAGAAACTCTTCAAACTTAAAGTGTTTACAAAGTACAAAGAAGAAGAACCATGATAAACATTCTGAATTGATTCATCCATCCTTTCATTCTCAAAACAATCTTACTCATCTCATCATATGAAATATAACTTATTTCACCAATTATTAATTATTTAATTATTTTGATTGTGATTACTTATGGAGTATATTGTGAATAAAATGAGAACAGGAAAAGAACAAAAGTTTTAGCAACTGTTATGTAAAAGAAAAGGGGTAGGATTAAATAAACTCTGCTTCGTCCTACTCCTTTTTGAACATGTTGAAAAGAGAAACTGGAGATTGTGATGTATCATGTTGTATGCTTGCATGTTCGAAATAAACTCAAACTCAAACTCAAAACAAAAGTAAACTTTATTCATTACAAAAGATGTCAGTTAGAATGATACAAAGTGTTGGCTATAGAGAACATTCAAACCCTTTATTTATTGAATCTGTATTTCTTATATCTTTAATTATTGAGTCAAAACTATTGAAACTCGATGAATTGGTGCAATTGCAAACAGCTAAAATTATGCACGATGCAAACTATAACCTGCTACCCAAAAATGTACAATTCTTCTCAACAAAACAATAGGAAAGAGAACAATGTCACCTAAAACATTTGTATACATGTAAAACACTTAAGACCTTTAGTAAATCCGTATGCAGAATTACATTTTGGAATGGGCTCGGCAAAAAAGTCAAACAAAGCAGTAATATGATCAAATTTAAGAAACAGTTCAAACTATATAAGTGTTTACAAAGTACAGAGAAGAAGAATCCTGATAAACATCTTGAACCATATTGAAAAGTGAGATCATTTTATTCATCTCATTATCTGGATCATAACTTACTTAACTATTTATTGATGAACCCTTTATTTAATGTTTGAATACAGGTAAAAGCCAGTAAATTAGAATATTTTGAAAAACTTGATTTATTTCAGTAATTGCATTCAAAAGGTGTAACTTATACATTATATTTATTCATTGCACACAGACTGATGCATTCAAATGTTTATTTCATTTAATTTTGATGATTTGAAGTGGCAACAAATGAAAATCCAAAATTCCGTGTGTCACAAAATTAGAATATTACTTAAGGCTAATACAAAAAAGGGATTTTTAGAAATGTTGGCCAACTGAAAAGTATGAAAATGAAAAATATGAGCATGTAAAATACTCAATACTTGGTTGGAGCTCCTTTTGCCTCAATTACTGCGTTAATGCGGCGTGGCATGGAGTCGATGAGTTTCTGGCACTGCTCAGGTGTTATGAGAGCCCAGGTTGCTCTGATAGTGGCCTTCAACTCTTCTGCGTTTTTGGGTCTGGCATTCTGCATCTTCCTTTTCACAATACCCCACAGATTTTCTATGGGGCTAAGGTCAGGGGAGTTGGCGGACCAATTTAGAACAGAAATGCCATGGTCCGTAAACCAGGCACGGGTAGATTTTGCGCTGTGTGCAGGCGCCAAGTCCTGTTGGAACTTGAAATCTCCATCTCCATAGAGCAGGTCAGCAGCAGGAAGCATGAAGTGCTCTAAAACTTGCTGGTAGACGGCTGCGTTGACCCTGGATCTCAGGAAACAGAGTGGACCGACACCAGCAGATGACATGGCACCCCAAACCATCACTGATGGTGGAAACTTTACACTAGACTACAGGCAACGTGGATCCTGTGCCTCTCCTGTCTTCCTCCAGACTCTGGGACCTCGATTTCCAAAGGAAATGCAAACCAAACCAGCCATGTCATCTGCTGGTGTCGGTCCACTCTGTTTCCTGAGATCCAGGGTCAACGCAGCCGTCTACCAGCAAGTTTTAGAGCACTTCATGCTTCCTGCTGCTGACCTGCTCTATGGAGATGGAGATTTCAAGTTCCAACAGGACTTGGCGCCTGCACACAGCGCAAAATCTACACGTGCCTGGTTTACGGACCATGGTATTTCTGTTCTAAATTGGCCCGCCAACTCCCCTGACCTTAGCCCCATAGAAAATCTGTGGGGTATTGTGAAAAGGAAGATGCAGAATGCCAGACCCAAAAACGCAGAAGAGTTGAAGGCCACTATCAGAGCAACCTGGGCTCTCATAACACCTGAGCAGTGCCAGAAACTCATCGACTCCATGCCACGCCGCATTAACGCAGTAATTGAGGCAAAAGGAGCTCCAACCAAGTATTGAGTATTGTACATGCTCATATTTTTCATTTTCATACTTTTCAGTTGGCCAACATTTCTAAAAATCCCTTTTTTGTATTAGCCTTAAGTAATATTCTAATTTTGTGACACACGGAATTTTGGATTTTCATTTGTTGCCACTTCAAATCATCAAAATTAAATGAAATAAACATTTGAATGCATCAGTCTGTGTGCAATGAATAAATATAATGTACAAGTTACACCTTTTGAATGCAATTACTGAAATAAATCAAGTTTTTCAAAATATTCTAATTTACTGGCTTTTACCTGTATGTATTTAATATTTATTTACTAACTCATTTATTTATTCATTCTCTGTTGTGTTACAGATTGAGTAATGGGAAATGGGTTATAATTGTATAGCACTTTTCTACCTTCGAGGTATTGTCTCGCTCAACGACACAACGGACGTGACGAGGATGGCGGAAGCCGGGGATCGAACCAAGAAGCCTCACGTTGCTGACACGGCCGCTCTATCAACTGCAACGCCGTCCCCTGTACAAACAGATGTGTTAGAAATTGCAATGAAACCAAAAGAAGTAGGAATAAACAACCTCTGCTTCTAAATACTCCTACCATTATTAATCTGATACTACCCTGGCCTTAAGTATGGATTGAATATGGATCGATCCATCTGGCCGAAAGTGCCATGATGTGTCGTGTTTATTATGAAATATATTTAGTTAGAATGTGAATGCCAAACTAGAGAGATGTCCTCCACTCATCCTCCATACTTGGACACATATGCTGACATATTTTGCTTTAAAAGAATGTATATATACAACAAATTGCTGCTGGAATCTTGCTTGTAGTTTCTGACAGAACAGCCGGCCGTGCAGTTGGAGCTGAGCTAAAGAAGAAGTGGGAGGGAAAAAAGAACATGATTGTAGTGGACTTTGATACTACTGTTTTTTTCTGGATTGAGTCATCAAGGCTGCCAACCTAAGTTTCTAGTAAAACACACAAAGATATATTGATACAGGCATATTTAGACATATTTCATGTTTGGTTTAGTAGGATTAGGGTTAGGGGTAGGGTTATGTTTATTATGTATTAATGTAATAGATGTCAGGCTTGTCCCTGACAGTTTGACTGTTTTAGTTTTTTCTCTGTTTGTCTTAGTTTCCTGTCAGCGCTTTTATTTTGTCTTCATTTCCTGAGTGTCTCCCTGAGTGCTGCTTCCCCTCAGCTGTGGCTGATTGGCACCTGGCCACACCTGGTGTCAATCAGCCAGCTACTATTTAAACCTGCCTTCTCCTCCAGTCATTGCTGGATCATTGTCGTTCCTACCTGTCGTGTCGTTGTTCTTAATACTTGTCGTTGTAGCTCTGTCTACTTTTGGTTTCACTCTGCTCATGTCCTAGTTCCTTCGTGTCACAGTAAGTGTTTTTGGTTTCTTGTCCACAGTTAGCCTCTGTGCTATTTTAGTTCATAGCCAAGTTTGTTCTCCGCCTTGTGCGCGCCTTTTGTTACCCTTTCGTTTGTTGTTTTGCCTTAGTGTATAATTAAATCATGTTTTCTCGTACAATGCCTTCCGCCTTCTCTGCATCTTGGGGTTCGTCACCTACAAACTCTGACATAATGATCCAGCCAAATTCGAATCTCGCAGAGATGTCCATGGCGGAGAGGCTTAACAAAGTTTTGGACTTAGTGGCTAATCTGAAGAAAAGTTCGGCCGCTTTTCAAGCCCTCTCCCTCCCACCCCTGTCGTCTGTGGTCCTATCTGGGGACGTCTGGGACCCGTCCCTTGGGGGAGGGGCTATGAGTAGCAGTGCAGCTGGGGAGGCACAGCTACTTCTCGCCCCAGTGGGTCTGCAAGAGACTGCGCCATCATCTCCGGTGGGTCTGCAACCTACGGCGCCACCATGCACTCCGGTGGGCCGGCAGACGCCACCATGCAGTCCGGTGGGCCGGCAGACGCCACCATGCAGTCCGGTGGGCCGGCAGACGCCACCATGCAGTCCGGTGGGCCGGCAGACGCCACCATGCAGTCCGGTGGGCTGGCAGACGCCACCATGCAGTCCGGTGGGCCGGCAGACGCCACCATGCAGTCCGGTGTGCCGGCAGACGCCACCATGCAGTCCGGTGTGCCGGCAGACGCCACCATGCAGTCCGGTGTGCCGGCAGACGCCACCATGCAGTCCGGTGGGCCGGCAGACGCCACCATGCAGTCCGGTGGGCCGGCAGACGCCACCATGCAGTCCGGTGGGCCGGCAGACGCCCCAATGCACTCCGGTGGGTCTACAACCAACGGCGCCACCATCCTCCTCTCCGGTGGGCCAGCAGCAGACGGCGCCACCATCCTCCTCTCCGGTGGGCCAGCAGCAGACGGCGCCACCATCCTCCTCTCCGGTGGGCCAGCAGCAGACGGCGCCACCATCCTCCTCTCCGGTGGGCCAGCAGCAGACGGCGCCACCATCCTCCTCTTCGGTGGGCCAGCAGCAGAGGGCGCCACCATCCTCTTCTCCGGTGGGCCAGCAGCAGAGGGCGCCACCATCCTCTTCTCCGGTGGGCCAGCAGCAGAGGGCGCCACCATCCTCTTCTCCGGTGGGCCAGCAGCAGAGGGCGCCACCATCCTCTTCTCCGGTGGGCCAGCAGCAGAGGGCGCCACCATCCTCTTCTCCGGTGGGCCAGCAGCAGAGGGCGCCACCATCCTCCTCTCCGGTGAGCCAGCAGAGGGCGCCACCGCCATCCTCCCCGGTGGGCCAGCAGAGGGCGCCACCGCCATCTTCTCCGGTGGGCCAGCAGAGGGCGCCACCGCCATCTTCTCCGGTGGGCCAGCAGAGGGCGCCACCATCTTCTCCGGTGGGCCAGCAGAGGGCGCCACCATCGTCTCCGGTGGGTCCTCCCATGCCGGCGGTCGAGCCGCCTCGCCAATTGCGGCGGCGTTCAACTCGCCGTTGCCACCTAACTCTTCCCCGCTGGTTGCGGGGACACTTGGCCTGGTGGCCCACCTCCTTGTCCTCCCTCCACCCTCCCGTGACTTTGGACCTTTTTGGGGGGGGGTTCTAGAACGTCTGGTATCCGTTATAGGAAGGGGGGCTACTGTCAGGCTTGTCCCTGACAGTTTGACTGTTTTAGTTTTTTCTCTGTGTTTGTCTTAGTTTCCTGTCAGCGCTTTTATTTTGTCTTCATTTCCTGAGTGTCTCCCTGAGTGCTGCTTCCCCTCAGCTGTGGCTGATTGGCACCTGGCCACACCTGGTGTCAATCAGCCAGCTACTATTTAAACCTGCCTTCTCCTCCAGTCATTGCTGGATCATTGTCGTTCCTACCTGTCGTGTCGTTGTTCTTAATACTTGTCGTTGTAGCTCTGTCTACTTTTGGTTTCACTCTGCTCATGTCCTAGTTCCTTCGTGTCACAGTAAGTGTTTTTGGTTTCTTGTCCACAGTTAGCCTCTGTGCTATTTTAGTTCATAGCCAAGTTTGTTCTCCGCCTTGTGCGCGCCTTTTGTTACCCTTTCGTTTGTTGTTTTGCCTTAGTGTATAATTAAATCATGTTTTCTCGTACAATGCCTTCCGCCTTCTCTGCATCTTGGGGTTCGTCACCTACAAACTCTGACAATAGATACATTAATACAGGCATATTAAGGCATATTTCGTGTTTGGTTTAGGAGTTATCTTTGAAACATGTTTTTATTGCTTCAAACAAGTTTTCTCCGTATTCTAAGAACATTACTGTCATATTGAGTTAAAAACTAATTTTTGCATTTGAAAAACTTGCTCTATACTCTCGGCAGGGTCCTTGAGGGTGCATGGGAGTTTGCCCAACCAGTCTACATGTGCTTTGTGGACTTGGAGAAGGCATTCGACCGTGTCCCTCGGGAAGTCCTGTGGGGAGTGCTCAGAGAGTATGGGGTTTCGGACTGTCTGATTGTGGCGGTCCGCTCCCTGTATGATCAGTGTCAGAGCTTGGTTCGCATTGCCGGCATTAAGTCGGACACGTTTCCGGTGAGGGTTGGACTCCGCCAAGGCTGCCCTTTGTCACCGATTCTGTTCATAACTTTTATGGACAGAATTTCTAGGCGCAGTCAAGGCGTTGAGGGGATCTGGTTTGGTGGCTGCAGGATTAGGTCTCTGCTTTTTGCAGATGATTTGGTCCTGATGGCTTCATCTGGCCAGGATCTTCAGCTCTCACTGGATCGGTTCGCAGCTGAGTGTGAAGCGACTGGGATGAGAATCAGCACCTCCAAGTCCGAGTCCATGGTTCTCGCCCGGAAAAGGGTGGAGTGCCATCTCCGGGTTGGGGAGGAGATCTTGCCCCAAGTGGAGGAGTTCAAGTACCTCGGAGTCTTGTTCACGAGTGAGGGAAGAGTGGATGGTGAGATCGACAGGCGGATCGGTGCGGCGTCTTCAGTAATGCGGACGCTGTATCGATCTGTTGTGGTGAAGAAGGAGCTGAGCCGGAAGGCAAAGCTCTCAATTTACCGGTCGATCTACGTTCCCATCCTCATCTATGGTCATGAGCTTTGGGTTATGACCGAAAGGACAAGATCACGGGTACAAGCGGCCGAAATGAGTTTCCTCCGCCGGGTGGCGGGGCTCTCCCTTAGAGATAGGGTGAGAAGCTCTGTCATCCGGGGGGAGCTCAAAGTAAAGCCGCTGCTCCTCCACATTGAGAGGAGCCAGATGAGGTGGTTCGGGCATCTGGTCAGGATGCCACCCGAGCGCCTCCCTAAGGAGGTGTTTAGGGCACGTCCGACCGGTAGGAGGCCACGAGGAAGACCCAGGACACGTTGGGAAGACTATGTCTCCCGGCTGGCCTGGGAACGCCTCGGGATCCCCCGGGAGGAGCTGGACGAAGTGGCTGGGGAGAGGGAAGTCTGGGCTTCCCTGCTTAGGCTGCTGCCCCCGCGACCCGACCTCGGATAAGCGGAAGAAGATGGATGGATGGATGGATGGAAAAACTTGCAAAAGCAAGTGTTTCTAGTAAGACTCAAAAAGACACATTAATAAAGGCATATTTAGACATATATCATGTTTGGTTTATGAGTTTTCCTTGAATAAAACTTTTGTATTGCTTCAAACGAGTTTTCTCCGTATTGTAAGAACAAGCAAGCAGACTTAACACCTTTTTCACCAGCATAGCCACAACACTAGTTAACAAGCTGTCAAGCCTACTATCAAAAGCTAGGAGTATTCAACAACGATTTCAAGTTAGAAATGGTCTCTGCTGACGAGGTGCTCAAAAAATTGAGCGCGCTCCACCAAAACAAGGCCACTGGCCTTGACAATATCCCCTCCAGATTCCTCAGGGACTCTGCCACCACCATTGCCCCAATCATCACACACATAATAAACCTCTCAATTAAACAAGGCTAAGTACCAAAAGATTTCAATATAGCAACAGTAACTCCTCTTTTTTTAAAAGAAAGCAAATTAGAACCTGGTAACTACTGACCTGTTTCTATTCTCAGTTCCATTTTGAAAGTAATGGAAAAAATAGTTTATGAACAGGTCGATAGATACCTTGCCACCAAAAAAACTCATGTACGAATTCCAATCCGGCTTCAGAACTAACTACTCCACTGACACATGCCTTCTCTATCTGACCGACCACATCAAACGTGAGGTGGACGCGGGCAAATACTGCGGCATAATCATGCTGGACCTTCAGAAGGCCTTTGACACCGTTAACCACGCTATACTGTTGGATAAGCTTAAAGCAATCGGATTTGATAAAACCTCATCGAGCTGGATGCAATCTTACTTGGAGGGGAGGAAACAGGTGGTAGAAGTGAACGGCACCGTGTGTCCTCCCCCCCTCTCAGTAAGCTGTAGAGTCCCCCAAGGCAGTATATTAGGGCCTTTACTGTTCCTAATATACGTAAACGACATGTCATCAGCATGGGACTGTGAATTGTTTTTGTTTACGGATGACTCGGCTCTGCTGGTATCCGGCAAGGACAAGTCACAGGTGGAAAAAATTCTCAGTGCCGAACTCTGTAGAATTTGCACCTGGCTTGCTGACAATAGGCTATCCATACACTTGGGTAAAACGGAATCCATCCTATTTGGGTCCCAAATCAACCTTAAGAAAGTCAGTGACTTCACTATTAAAGTGGTATCATCAAGAAAGATGAGGTCACCTACCTAGGTTCCATTCTAGAGGATAACGTTTCCTGTGATAAAATGGCAACCAAGGTAATCAAAAAGGTCAACCAACGAACAAGATTTCTCTACAGAATCTCCTCTTTGGTCAACAAATGCACCATGAAGATTCTAGCGGGAACTTTCATTCAACCCATTTTCGATTACGCATGCACCTCCTGGTACCCTAGCACCTCCAAAACCCTCAAATCAAGACTCCAAACATCTCAGAACAAGCTAGTCAGGTTACTTCTAGACCTCCACCCCAGATCACACCTCACTCCTACCCACTTCTCCAAAGTGGGCTGGCTCAGGGTGGAGGACAGGGTAAAACAACTTGCACTGAACCTAGTCTATAAAATTCGCTACACCTCCCTGATACCGAAGTACATGTCAAACTACTTTCAGAACGTAAATGACCGCCATAACCACAACACCAGGGGGAGCTCCACAAACCACGTTAAACCCTGATTCCGATCTAACAAAGGTCTTAACTAATTCTCCTTCTATGCCACATCAATATGGAATGCACTCCCAACAGGTGTAAAAGAAAGTGCATCTCTATCCTCCTTCAAAACCGCACTAAAAGAACACCTCCTGGCAACTACAACCCTAGACTAACACCCTCCCCCCACCGCATCCCACCTCCCCGGATTGTAAATAATCAAATGTATATACTTGTTCTTATGCTTTCTGAGCTCACTATGTTCACTGCTCGCTATACATATCCTACGAAGTGAGACTTACACTGTTACAGTGTCTATTTCTCAGATGATAAACTTGTTGATGACAGAAATATGCTGATAGCAACCTAACCTAACCTACCACCCCCCCCCCCAACCCCCTCCACATCCCACTCCCCGGATTGTAAATAATTCAATGTATATACTCTGATGATTAACTTGTGTGATGACTGTATTATGCTGATAGTATATTTTTGTACCAAGAATTGATTAACGTGGACCCCGACTTAAACAAGTTGAAAAACTTATTGGGGTGTTACCATTTAGTGGTCAATTGTAAGGAATATGTACTGTACTGTGCAATCTACTAATACAAGTTTCAATCAATCAATTACTGTCATATTGAGTTAAAAACTAATTTTTGCATTTGAAAAACTTGCAAAAGCAGATGTTTGTAGTAAAACTCACAAAGATACATTAATACAGGCATATTTAGACATATTTTATGTTTGGTTTAGGAGTTTTCCTATAAAAAAATGTTTATTGCTTCAAACAAGTTTTCTCCGTATTCTAAGAACATTACTGTCATATTGAGTTTAAAACTACATTTTCCGTTTGGAAAAACTTGTAAAAGCACATGTTTCTAGTAAAACTCCCTAGTTATAGTACTGTTTTGTTAATTGATTTTGACATACCCACAAATCTGCTTTTGCAAAAACATGTCAGTGATAACGGTCAACATAACCAAACCAAATTTTTATTGAAATTATCCTTTTGGGTCAACATCTCAATAATATTGCTGTAAGGATAATTTCTGATTATTGATATGGCTGCAACAATTCATATATTACAGAAAAAAGCTTTAATTTGTAGTTTGTTGCTTCAATGATTTGTTTAATGAGTAAAAACAACAACAAGGCAGAAAGAGAGTAAAGGTCCCAAAGAAAAAAGACAGACATTGTGGTGAAATATTTAAAGTGTCAAACAGAGTTGGCACAATAGCACTGCATCAATGATGCAGCACATTACCAGAAAGCATTTTGCATTTTTAAGAGGAGGAACAAAGTAAAAGTCTAGTTTGGCAGCTAACGCCATCCTTTATGTTTGACTTGCATAATGGAGGTGTTATCACATGGTGGCATCTGAGGACATGTTAGCATCTACATTTTGTATGCTACTGCGAACAAGTTGTTTATTGTTACTCAAGTTATCATACTTTATCAGGGAGTCTTTTTGTTTGTTTACTTCTTTAAAATGTTTCTTAGGCTTTTGTTCTTATTTATTAAAAAACTATTTATGTAAGTAATATACAGTGACGCTCCCATGGAAAAAAAACAGTTTCAATGCTTTGTGCATTTATAAGAAGAAAAAAATAAAAATAATTAGAATAATCCTTGTAAGTAAACAATATACAGGTAAAAGCCAGTAAATTAGAATATTTTGAAAAACTTGATTTATTTCAGTAATTGCATTCAAAAGGTGTAACTTGTACATTATATTTATTCATTGCACACAGACTGATGCATTCAAATGTTTATTTCATTTAATTTTGATGATTTGAAGTGGCAACAAATGAAAATCCAAAATTCCGTGTGTCACAAAATTAGAATATTACTTAAGGCTAATACAAAAAAGGGATTTTTAGAAATGTTGGCCAACTGAACAGTATGAAAATGAAAAATATGAGCATGTACAATACTCAATACTTGGTTGGAGCTCCTTTTGCCTCAATTACTGCGTTAATGCGGCGTGGCATGGAGTCGATGAGTTTCTGGCACTGCTCAGGTGTTATGAGAGCCCAGGTTGCTCTGATAGTGGCCTTCAACTCTTCTGCGTTTTTGGGTCTGGCATTCTGCATCTTCCTTTTCACAATACCCCACAGATTTTCTATGGGGCTAAGGTCAGGGGAGTTGGCGGGCCAATTTAGAACAGAAATACCATGGTCCGTAAACCAGGCACGGGTAGATTTTGCGCTGTGTGCAGGTGCCAAGTCCTGTTGGAACTTGAAATCTCCATCTCCATAGAGCAGGTCAGCAGCAGGAAGCATGAAGTGCTCTAAAACTTGCTGGTAGACGGCTGCGTTGACCCTGGATCTCAGGAAACAGAGTGGACCGACACCAGCAGATGACATGGCACCCCAAACCATCACCCAACCATGCAAATTTTGCATTTCCTATGGAAATCGAGGTCCCAGAGTCTGGAGGAAGACAGGAGAGGCACTGGATCCACGTTGCCTGAAGTCTAGTGTAAAGTTTCCACCATCAGTGATGGTTTGGGGTGCCATGTCATCTGCTGGTGTCGGTCCACTCTGTTTCCTGAGATCCAGGGTCAACGCAGCCGTCTACCAGCAAGTTTTAGAGCACTTCATGCTTCCTGCTGCTGACCTGCTCTATGGAGATGGAGATTTCAAGTTCCAACAGGACTTGGCGCCTGCACACAGCGCAAAATCTACCCGTGCCTGGTTTACGGACCATGGTATTTCTGTTCTAAATTGGCCCGCCAACTCCCCTGACCTTAGCCCCATAGAAAATCTGTGGGGTATTGTGAAAAGGAAGATGCAGAATGCCAGACCCAAAAACGCAGAAGAGTTGAAGGCCACTATCAGAGCAACCTGGGCTCTCATAACACCTGAGCAGTGCCAGAAACTCATCGACTCCATGCCACGCCGCATTAACGCAGTAATTGAGGCAAAAGGAGCTCCAACCAAGTATTGAGTATTGTACATGCTCATATTTTTCATTTTCATACTTTTCAGTTGGCCAACATTTCTAAAAATCCCTTTTTTGTATTAGCCTTAAGTAATATTCTAATTTTGTGACACACGAAATTTTGGATTTTCATTTGTTGCCACTTCAAATCATCAAAATTAAATGAAATAAACATTTGAATGCATCAGTCTGTGTGCAATGAATAAATATAATGTACAAGTTACACCTTTTGAATGCAATTACTGAAATAAATCAAGTTTTTCAAAATATTCTAATTTACTGGCTTTTACCTGTAATTGCTGAGACATTGTGTTTGCCAACTATTACCACACACAGATTTTTACAGCACAGGAACCTCACACAGGGCTTGAATAATATATAATGAGCACATGCCCTCCCCTAAAAAAACCAAACAATTTAAGTAACAATTAAGCACAAATATCCACTCAAGGTCCTCACTTTCCTATTTAAAGCACTTACACACATAGCTAAGAGAACACTGGTTTCCCAACAGCTAAATAAGATGAATACATAATAATATCATACATGGAGCTGTTTCTAACAGGAAGAAAGAAGAGGTCAGGAAGGAGCTGGTTGAAACCACAAGATATGCCAGCCATATCAGCGGGGTGAAGATATATTGCGGCGTCACATAAGCTTATCCTGTCTGGGCAGATAGGCAATGTCATGTTACAAGATGTGTGCAAGTGTGTTCGCGGCTCTTCCTGCAGCAGCCATTGATGTGAATAGACAGG
Source organism: Nerophis lumbriciformis (assembly GCF_033978685.3). Classification (NCBI taxonomy): domain Eukaryota; kingdom Metazoa; phylum Chordata; class Actinopteri; order Syngnathiformes; family Syngnathidae; genus Nerophis; species Nerophis lumbriciformis. Next base: position 36,076,087 of record NC_084562.2, read on the forward strand.
TGTTATACTTATCATATTTTTATTGTGTCGATTCCATTTTTGACTCTTTCATCTTCCTTCTAAATTATGAAGACAGCAAAATGGATTTAGAATATGTCAATAAAAAACGAAGGGGTTGTACTTTGACATCACTGCACTAAAGCATCTATTCAACTTTTATCAGAACTGGTCACCGTTTCTTTGTTTTCTAAACATGTCACATATATATATATATATATATATATACACAGGTAAAAGCCAGTAAATTAGAATATTTTGAAAAACTTGATTTATTTCAGTAATTGCATTCAAAAGGTGTAACTTGTACATTATATTTATTCATTGCACACAGACTGATGCATTCAAATGTTTATTTCATTTAATTTTGATGATTTGAAGTGGCAACAAATGAAAATCCAAAATTCCGTGTGTCACAAAATTAGAATATTGTGTAAGGCTAATACAAAAAAGGGATTTTTAGAAATGTTGGCCAACTGAAAAGTATGAAAATGAAAAATATGAGCATGTACAATACTCAATACTTGGTTGGAGCTCCTTTTGCCTCGTTACTGCGTTAATGCGGCGTGGCATGGAGTCGATGAGTTTCTGGCACTGCTCAGGTGTTATGAGAGCCCAGGTTGCTCTGATAGTGGCCTTCAACTCTTCTGCGTTTTTGGGTCTGGCATTCTGCATCTTCCTTTTCACAATACCCCACAGATTTTCTATGGGGCTAAGGTCAGGGGAGTTGGCGGGCCAATTTAGAACAGAAATACCATGGTTCGTAAACCAGGCACGGGTAGATTTTGCGCTGTGTGCAGGCGCCAAGTCCTGTTGGAACTTGAAATCTCCATCTCCATAGAGCAGGTCAGCAGCAGGAAGCATGAAGTGCTCTAAAACTTGCTGGTAGACGGCTGCGTTGACCCTGGATCTCAGGAAACAGAGTGGACCGACACCAGCAGATGACATGGCACCCCAAACCATCACTGATGGTGGAAACTTTACACTAGACTTCAGGCAACGTGGATCCTGTGCCTCTCCTGTCTTCCTCCAGACTCTGGGACCTCGATTTCCAAAGGAAATGCAAACCAAACCAGCCATGTCATCTGCTGGTGTCGGTCCACTCTGTTTCCTGAGATCCAGGGTCAACGCAGCCGTCTACCAGCAAGTTTTAGAGCACTTCATGCTTCCTGCTGCTGACCTGCTCTATGGAGATGGAGATTTCAAGTTCCAACAGGACTTGGCGCCTGCACACAGCGCAAAATCTACCCGTGCCTGGTTTACGGACCATGGTATTTCTGTTCTAAATTGGCCCGCCAACTCCCCTGACCTTAGCCCCATAGAAAATCTGTGGGGTATTGTGAAAAGGAAGATGCAGAATGCCAGACCCAAAAACGCAGAAGAGTTGAAGGCCACTATCAGAGCAACCTGGGCTCTCATAACACCTGAGCAGTGCCAGAAACTCATCGACTCCATGCCACGCCGCATTAACGCAGTAATTGAGGCAAAAGGAGCTCCAACCAAGTATTGAGTATTGTACATGCTCATATTTTTCATTTTCATACTTTTCAGTTGGCCAACATTTCTAAAAATCCCTTTTTTGTATTAGCCTTAAGTAATATTCTAATTTTGTGACACACGGAATTTTGGATTTTCATTTGTTGCCACTTCAAATCATCAAAATTAAATGAAATAAACATTTGAATGCATCAGTCTGTGTGCAATGAATAAATATAATGTACAAGTTACACCTTTTGAATGCAATTACTGAAATAAATCAAGTTTTTCAAAATATTCTAATTTTACTGGCTTTTACCTGTATCTTGACCATTTCAAAACAACTGCAACCTTTTTTTAAATCGTTCCCCTCCTTAGGTTCCTAGAAAGCTGTACATGGAAGAGTAGCGTTATTATCTCTGTCTGTCCCTCCATCGATGTGACCAACTGTGCAAAGAGATGTGAGCTTATTTGCTCTGGAGCCCCTCTGCTCCAACTCCTCTGCCATTTCCTCGCCTCGCTCCTCCTTGGAAATCCTCTCATAGTCCTGCTTTAATTCCTGATAGGAGCGAGAGAAGGTATGGAAGATTGAAGTGGCTGGAAAGGCCATGATGAGTATTCCACTCAGGATACTAGTCAATGCCACCATCTGTCCGGGTATGCTGCGCGGAACCATGTCTCCATAGCCGACTGTTGTCATAGAGATGATTGCCCACCAGTACGTAGCCGGAATGCTGCTGAAGCTGTGTTGTGGATGAGTGGCAGCGTACGGCGCGAGCTCGCTCTCTGCAAGGTGCACCAAGGGTGAGTAGAGAGTGACGGCCACGCACACAAACAGCAGCAAGAGGCCAAACTCCCTCATGCTCCGTTGCATGGTCAGTCCCAGTGTCTGCAGGCCTAAGGAGTGACGCGCCAGCCTCATCACATACAGGATGCGCAGTGCTCGCAGGAGGCGAAGAATGAGACTTAATTTGTCCAGGTAGCCTCTGCCAGCTCCCATGATGGCTTCCTCCCGAGAATCATCTCCGACATCCACCACCAGGGACACGTAGTATGGCAGGATGGCGATAGCATCTATTATGTTGAGGGGACCACGAGCAAAGGCCAGCTTGCTCTGGGCGTTTATGAATCGCAGCATAAATTCTAAAGTGAACCAGGCTACGCAGATGGATTCCACCACAAACATGCTGCGGCACTTCTGGGAGCACTCGCCCTGAAAGACACAGGTTGAAGAGGACACTCAGAGGGGGTTCTACCTATATTTTGCAGCAAGTAGTAACAAGATTTTTGTTTCACTTTCAACAATCCATCCAAACATCGATAGTATCGATACCAAGGGTACTGCAAGAATACTATTAGTATTGGATCGATACTGGCATGATGAAATTCATATTTTTCAGTTCTCTACTAGGGCATCACAATCAATCGACATTGTTTTAATTGCCACAATAAGCTAAAGCGTCTGGGTTTTTTAAATTTTCTCTCTTTCGTTTTCAAATTAGAATTGTCACGCCTTTACCCTTCTTGCCAATCAAAAGCGGTTAGAGAAAACAGCAAGTTTGATGACGCAGACCATTGTACCCCTTGTGTAAGGCTGCACGATTAATCGACATCGAATTGACATTAAGGCTTTATTTATTGCGATAAATAACCGCAAGAGGCTTTTTTTTTTTTTTGGCGTGACAGCCATGTTCGCGTTTGTTCGTCTCTCCCTTCAAACCGGTAGAAAGAGGTCTCACTCTGTGCATCGCTCTCAGCACTTTCCATCCATCCATCCATCTTCTTCCGCTTATCCGAGGTCGGGTCGCGGGGGCAGCAGACTAAGCAGGGAAGCCCAGACTTCCCTCTCCCCAGCCACTTCGTCCAGCTCCTCCCGGGGGATCCCGAGGCGTTCCCAGGCCAGCCGGGAGACATAGTCTTCCCAACGTGTCCTGGGTCTTCCTCGTGGCCTCCTACCGGTCGGACATGCCCTAAACACCTCCTTAGGGAGGCGCTCGGGTGGCATCCTGACCAGATGCCCGAACCACCTCATCTGGCTCCTCTCGATGTGGAGGAGCAGCGGCTTTACTTTGAGCTCCCCCCGGATGACAGAGCTTCTCACCCTATCTCTAAGGGAGAGCCCCGCCACCCGGCGGAGGAAACTCATTTCGGCCGCTTGTACCCGTGATCTTGTTCTTTCGGTCATAACCCAAAGCTCATGACCATAGGTGAGGATGGGAACGTAGATCGACCGGTAAATTGAGAGCTTTGCCTTCCGGCTCAGCTCCTTCTTCACCACAACGGATCGATACAGCGTCCGCATTACTGAAGACGCCGCACCGATCCGCCTGTCGATCTCACGATCCACTCTTCCCTCACTCGTGAACAAGACTCCGAGTGAGGGAAGCACTTTAACGCGTTTATTTAACAATAGATTTAACCGAACACAGTGAGCCCTCTTTTTAGTCATTCACAATCCTTGTTGTGGTGGGCAGATAGCGAGGCACCAGCTTTACACACAAGAAGAACAAACCCCCTACTTGCGAATCGCCAGTAACAAAGGCCGCAAAGTAACACAAATTAGTAGGAAAAATATCTGACTACAAAGCCACATGTCCCGTTATGGTAATAGTTCAGCTTCAAATTGGATGGGAAATGCACGCCTATCAACGCGAACGAACGAGCGAGAATAAACTAAAAGACATTGTCCGACATAGTTTTTCCAACTGGGACAAACATGCACTTTACGATGTTCAATATTTATTTATTAAAGTTAAGATTTTGATGAAATGATTCCATTTTATTTTATTGTTCCTTAATTTATTCAGGCTAACAAAGCTTTTTTACCTGCGGGGCGGCATAGCTCGGTTGGTAGAGTGGCCGTGCCAGCAACTTGAGGGTTCCAGGTTCGATTCCCGCTTCGGCCATCCTTGTCACTGCTGTTGTGTCCTTGGGCAAGACACTTCACCCACCTGCTCTCAGTGCCACCCACACTGGTTTAAATGTAACTTAGATATTGGGTGTCACTATGTAAAGCGCTTTGAGTCACTAGAGAAAAGTGCTATATAAATATAATTCACTTTCCCTTCCGATTACATTACAAAGGTAAATTCTACAGTAATGGCTGATAAAAGTTTACATATTTTTAAATGGTTACTAGCAATATTACTATATATTATGATTACATTACTTTATAATCACAGTATAGGTTTTAATCGGTTATTTATTCAGTTTAAGAGCATGATGTAGACAAGCGCTCGGAGTTTGTCTGCATAAATATTTAGTACATATCAATAAGGGTGCATGGGAGTTTGCCCAACCAGTCTACATGTGTTTTGTGGACTTGGAGAAGGCATTCGACCGTGTCCCTCGGGAAGTCCTGTGGGGAGTGCTCAGAGAGTACGGGGTATCGGACTGTCTGATTGTGGCAGTCCGCTCCCTGTATGACCAGTGCCAGAGCTTGGTCCGCATTGCCGGTAGTAAGTCGGACACGTTTCCAGTGAGGGTTGGACTCCGCCAAGGCTGCCCTTTGTCACCGATTCTGTTCATAACTTTTATGGACAGAATTTCTAGGCGCAGTCAAGGCATTGAGGGGATCTGGTTTGGTGGCTGCAGGATTAGGTCTCTGCTTTTTGCAGATGATTTGGTCCTGATGGCTTCATCTGGCCAGGATCTTCAGCTCTCACTGGATCGGTTCGCAGCTGAGTGTGAAGCGACTGGGATGAGAATCAGCACCTCCAAGTCCGAGTCCATGGTTCTCGCCCGGAAAAGGGTGGAGTGCCATCTCCGGGTTGAGGAGGAGATCTTGCCCCAAGTGGAGGAGTTCAAGTACCTCGGAGTCTTGTTCACGAGTGGGGGAAGAGTGGATCGTGAGATCGACAGGCGGATCGGTGCGGCGTCTTCAGTAATGCGGACGCTGTATCGATCCGTTGTGGTGAAGAAGGAGCTGAGCCGGAAGGCAAAGCTCTCAATTTACCGGTCGATCTACGTTCCCATCCTCACCTATGGTCATGAGCTTTGGGTTATGACCGAAAGGACAAGATCACGGGTACAAGCGGCCGAAATGAGTTTCCTCCGCCGGGTGGCGGGGCTCTCCCTTAGAGATAGGGTGAGAAGCTCTGCCATCCGGGAGGAGCTCAAAGTAAAGCCGCTGCTCCTCCACATCGAGAGGGGCCAGATGAGGTGGTTCGGGCATCTGGTCAGGATGCCACCCGAACGCCTCCCTAGGGAGGTGTTTAGGGCACGGCCGACCGGTAGGAGGCCGCGGGGAAGACCCAGGACACGTTGGGAAGACTATGTCTCCCGGCTGGCCTGGGAACGCCTCGGGGTCCCCCGGGAGGTGCTGGATGAAGTGGCTGGGGAGAGGGAAATCTGGGCTTCCCTGCTTAGGCTGCTGCCCCCGCGACCCGACCTCGGATAAGCGGAAGAAGATGGATGGATGGATGGATGGATGGATCAATAAATATTTTCTTAAGTAAATTATTTCATATTGTTCTAATGTGTGGCACCTTGAGACAAGAATTTGATGATTGACAGTCTAAAAGTAACATGTCTTTTTTCCCTTGTTATTTTCGCATTTTTATGTACAAAATATAAAAATTGCGAATCGAATTGTAATTGCAATTGTTTGAGAGAAGTATTGCAATTAGTTTTTCCACTCATAACCTTGCAGCCCTACTATTCTTGTGGATGTTCCTTAAAGTCACTGAAATATATTTACAGTCAAACCTCAGTTTTTGTTAACATTCTGTTTGAAATGATTCTTTCCATAATGTAAATCTAATTAGTTCAGACGCTCAAAAATATAAAACCCAACAAGCATCTTATAGAGAATAATTACAGTTTTACATGCACAAAATCTGCTCAGTGACCTTGTGGTTAGAGTGTCCGCCCTGGGACTGGAAGATCGTGAGTCGTACCAAAGATTATACAAATGGGACAAATTCCCTCCCTGCTTGGCACTCAGCATCAAGGGTTGGAATTGGGGGTTAAAAAACCAAAATGATTCCCGAGCACAACCACCGCTGCTGCTCACTGCTCTCCTCACCTCCCAGGGGGTGAACATGGGGATGGGTCAAATGCAGAGGATAATTTCACCTCACCTAGTGTGTGTGTGACTATCGTTGGTACTTTAATTTGAACTTTTTAACAAAACAATATGAAATACATAGAAATGATGAATTTAGTATAATTTGTACTTTTATTGAAGACTCTTGTTGGCAAAAACGACGATGGTGAGGGAAGAGCCACACGCTTTCGTACTTTGCTAAAGTTAAAGTTAAAGTACCAATGATTGTCACACACACACTAGGTGTGGCGAAATTATTCTCTGCATTTGACCCATCACCCTTGATCACCCCCTGGGAGGTGAGGGGAGCAGTGGGCAGCAGCGGTGGCCGCGCCCGGGAATCATTTTTGGTGATTTAACCCCCAATTCCAACCCTTGATACTGAGTGCCAAGCAGGGAGGTAATGGGTCCCATTTTTATAGTCTTTGGTATGACTCGGCCGGGGTTTGAACCCACAACCTACCGATCTCAGGGCGGACACTCTAACCACTAGGCCACTGAGTAGGTGAACTACAATCTCTTTCTTAAATTCAATAGTGTTGCTCACTTTCTTTATCAAAGTGCTGACACTTGCAACTTTCTTTGGACCCATGGTGGCTTATTTTAGTTGTACTCAATAAAAAAGTACAGAGACTGAGTCACCAACCTGAGATGGTATACAAAAACCGGGGGAAACTTTTGCTGAATATTTTTGTCAAAAAAACAAATCATACGAAAAGTGAGGCGTACGAAACCCAAGGTTTGACTGTATCTATTTTTAGCAACTCTATTTCGGGTGACTAGTTTCATGTTCTCTACTGTTTAGCGGACTACTATGTCTCAGGACAGTGGTTTGGAATTACTGGTAAAAATCAACCTTTTGTCAAAAACCCTTGTAAAAAGTTGCTTGAGAGAAAAATGTCAGTGTTGCATACACACCCTAGTTTCTTCATCTCTGAGATCTGGCATGGTGCTGATACACAGGCTGATCACAGTGACAAGCACCATGATGACCGAGAGGCAGGCAAATATCTTCCCCGCCAGCCCAGAGTGAGGGTTTTCCACCACTTCACGTAGCATCCAGATCAGCTTGCGGTAGCCTCTCTCCATTTCTGCTGGGCTTTTCTTCAGAATCATCCTCTTTTGTCTCCACTCCTCTTCCTTGCGGTCTCGCTCTGCCACCTCGTCCACACGGGTGATCATGCGACGGCGGCAGCACCGCTCCATATGACCCGGATCGACGCCCCAGTAGTCGAGCTCGTCGTGCAGGGATACGGCGCACAGTTCCCGCAGCAGACGCAGCTTTCCCGCTGCAAGGAAGTTAAGGATGACCCGGAAAGCAGTCGGGTTGCGGTCAAAAAAGTATTCCTTGCATGTCTCGTCATAGTCGTCACAGAGGTGCGCGATCTCTTCCGGCGTGGTGCAGAAGCGCAGGCGTCCCAGGCGACTCTGGGGAAATTTCTCCAACGTGCTCCAGGGGAAGGTGTATCGATTGCCCCCGACGTTGATGAGAACCTGAAGAGTGTGATCAACCACATAAGAGGCCTTGGGGTCACGCAGTAACTGGGCCTGCTGAAAATATACTCCCTTGATGGTCTCTGTCTCGGGGATCTCAGTGAAGAATCGGTCGAGGCTACTGTCATCAGTGCTTATCGAGTAGGTGCTGAAGTCGTGGTTGGCATTGCTTATGATCGGCATTCTGTCTTCAGCGTATGAGGTGGGAATGAACAGGTTTCTGTACGAGCAGCTGACTGGATGTTATGGCGAGCAACCACAAAGAGGGCAACCGCTGTAAAGATAAACAAACAAAACACATTGAGGAATACTGTTTTTTCTGTTTTTACTTTTATTATGTCCTGGAATTGACAAAAGATCTGTCCAGACATCACACTTCTAAAGCTAAGACTGTGTCTCATATACAGGTAAAAGCCAGTAAATTAGAATATTTTGAAAAACTTGATTTATTTCAGTAATTGCATTCAAATGGTGTAACTTGTACATTATATTTATTCATTGCACACAGACTGATGCATTCAAATGTTTATTTCATTTAATTTTGATGATTTGAAGTGGCAACAAATGAAAATCCAAAATTCCGTGTGTCACAAAATTAGAATATTACTTAAGGCTAATACAAAAAAGGGATTTTTAGAAATGTTGGCCAACTGAAAAGTATGAAAATGAAAAATATGAGCATGTACAATACTCAATACTTGGTTGGAGCTCCTTTTGCCTCAATTACTGCGTTAATGTGGCGTGGCATGGAGTCAATGAGTTTCTGGCACTGCTCAGGTGTTATGAGAGCCCAGGTTGCTCTGATAGTGGCCTTCAACTCTTCTGCGTTTTTGGGTCTGGCATTCTGCATCTTCCTTTTCACAATACCCCACAGATTTTCTATGTAGCTAAGGTCAGGGGAGTTGGCGGGCCAATTTAGAACAGAAATACCATGGTCCGTAAACCAGGCACGGGTAGATTTTGCGCTGTGTGCAGGCGCCAAGTCCTGTTGGAACTTGAAATCTCCATCTCCATAGAGCAGGTCAGCAGCAGGAAGCATGAAGTGCTCTAAAACTTGCTGGTAGACGGCTGCGTTGACCCTGGATCTCAGGAAACAGAGTGGACCGACACCAGCAGATGACATGGCACCCCAAACCATCACTGATGGTGGAAACTTTACACTAGACTTCAGATCCTGTGCCTCTCCTGTCTTCCTCCAGACTCTGGGACCTCGATTTCCAAAGGAAATGCAAAATTTGCATGGTTGGGTGATGGTTTGGGGTGCCATGTCATCTGCTGGTGTCGGTCCACTCTGTTTCCTGACATCCAGGGTCAACGCAGCCGTCTACCAGCAAGTTTTAGAGCACTTCATGCTTCCTGCTGCTGACCTGCTCTATGGAGATGGAGATTTCAAGTTCCAACAGGACTTGGCGCCTGCACACAGCGCAAAATCTACCCGTGCCTGGTTTACGAACCATGGTATTTCTGTTCTAAATTGGCCCGCCAACTCCCCTGACCTTAGCCCCATAGAAAATCTGTGGGGTATTGTGAAAAGGAAGATGCAGAATGCCAGACCCAAAAACGCAGAAGAGTTGAAGGCCACTATCAGAGCAACCTGGGCTCTCATAACACCTGAGCAGTGCCAGAAACTCATCGACTCCATGCCACGCCGCATTAACGCAGTAATTGAGGCAAAAGGAGCTCCAACCAAGTATTGAGTATTGTACATGCTCATATTTTTCATTTTCATACTTTTCAGTTGGCCAACATTTCTAAAAATCCCTTTTTTGTATTAGCCTTAAGTAATATTCTAATTTTGTGACACACGGAATTTTGGATTTTCATTTGTTGCCACTTCAAATCATCAAAATTAAATGAAATAAACATTTGAATGCATCAGTCTGTGTGCAATGAATAAATATAATGTACAAGTTACACCTTTTGAATGCAATTACTGAAATAAATCAAGTTTTTCAAAATATTCTAATTTACTGGCTTTTACCTGTAGAATACTTCTGTCAGTCCACTTCAAGATGTGTACACTGTGCACAAATCACTGACAATTGCTATACAATTGCAAGGGAATCTCAGCTTCCCCTAAATGTAAAAAAAAAAAAAAGTGGTCAAATGTGCTTTTGAGTTTGAATTTAATTTACTAAATAGGCCCTTGAATGTGTTTGAATTTTGTTCGGAATCAGCAACATTCGCCACAGCTGATGCAAATGTCTTCTCATTCATATTTGTGCATTAAACAGTGTTGAAGCTGAGCCTCCACTGAATTCAATGGGGGAGCATAGAGTGGGGTTTTCCACTGCAGCCAAACTAGAGAGTCATTGCGTTGAGCATCTCTGGAAGTGTATAGAAAGTGGGCTTGGCCTCATCTGGCCTGGACGCTTAGCTTCCGCATTATGATTGGATGATCTGTCTGAGGCTTAAACCCTTTTTGATTGACAGCAAAATGAGCAAATCAGTGATCATGAAATATAAACCAATGCCAAAGCATTTTTCAAGTTACACTCTGTTGTTCCGAATAGATATGGAGAATTTTGTACTTGAACTCCTCCACTTGGGGCAAGATCTCCTCCCCAACCCGGATATGGCACTCCACCCTTTTCCGGGCGAGAACCATGGACTCGGACTTGGAGGTGCTGATTCTCATCCCAGTCGCTTCACACTCAGCTGCGAACCGATCCAGTGAGAGCTGAAGATCCTGGCCAGATGAAGCCATCAGGACCACATCATCTGCAAATAGCAGAGACCTAATCCTGCAGCCACCAAACCAGATCCCCTCAACGCCTTGACTGCGCCTAGAAATTCTGTCCATAAAAGTTATGAACAGAATCGGTGACAAAGGGCAGCCTTGGCGGAGTCCAACCCTCACTGGAAACGTGTCCGACTTACTACCGGCAATGCGGACCAAGCTCTGGCACTGATCATACAGGGAGCGGACTGCCACAATCAGACAGTCCGATACCCCGTACTCTCTGAGCACTCCCCACAGGACTTCCCGAGGGACACGGTCGAATGCCTTCTCCAAGTCCACAAAACACATGTAGACTGGTTGGGCAAACTCCCATGCACCCTCAAGGACCCTGCCGAGAGTATAGAGCTGGTCCACAGTTCCACGACCAGGACGAAAACCACACTGTTCCTCCTGAATCCGAGGTTCGACTATCCGGCGTAGCCTCCTCTCCAGTACACCTGAATATTTTTTGTTGGCCAACAAAAAATATTTGTTTTTCAGCTTTGGCTCGTATGTGCCACAGCGGTACTCAGTTGTAATATACTTTTTCACCACCTGTGGCAGTAATGATAATCTCAAACAAACATAAGAAGTTTGGAGCTAATGTCCTAGAGGAAGTTTCTTAAGCGCAAAAATGATGACTAAATTGGTGAATCTGTGTTTTTATTTGCACTTTAAGTTTCTTGACAGTTAGTTAAGAAACAAATTCAATATTAATTGAGTTTATTTATTTTGTCACAACATAATTGTATGGAAATGTATATTTTGGTTTAAGTGTTAAATAAATAATCATATTTGTGAGTAACACTTGGTTTCATATGATTTGACAAGGTTGTAAACCAATTACACGACTAGCCCATTACATCGATCACAAGCTACCAGTCTACCTTAGAGGGGGTGTGGGGTGATCGCCAGGCACTAAAACCATAGACTTTAACCATGATCAATCTTCACTATGACATCACAATCGTCACTTCATTGGCATACACGGCAACAGGTCTTGCCAACAGACAGGAATGTGTGAAAAACTTTTTTTCAACGCAGGCTCTCTCTCCCAAACACGTGCCTTCAAAAGTGAACAGTTCCTGTCTTCACAATAAAAGTGCTGCTCCATCGTGCCTGTGTTAACAAAATAGGGTCTCAAAAAAACAAGTGCGCTCAAGCTAGCGAGCTACAGAGTTAGCAGCCAATGTATTTTTTATGAAGGTATAAAATCGAGTATGGAAGCTGGACAAATAAGTATCTTAAAACCGACTCCTTCCATGTGGTACTGGAAAGAGAAGAGGACTTTATTTTCCTCCATAATGTAAATTCGAAGTTGGGGACCTTATCAACAACTACTGTAAATCCTGTCTGATTCCAATCAATCCAAATCATAATACGCCAACATATACAGCATACTTGCCAACCCTCCCAAATTTTCCGGGAGACTCCCGAAATTCAGCGCCTCTCCCAAAAACCTCCCGAGACTAATTTTCTCCCGAAAATCTCCCGAAATTCAGGCGGAGCTGGAGGCCACGCCCCCTCCAGCTCCATGCGGACCTGAGTGACGTGTTGACAGCCTGTTCTCACGTCCGCTTTCCCACCATATAAACAGCTAATGATCGAGGGCGAGTTCTTGGTTTCTTATGTGTGTTTATTGCTAGGCAGTTTCATTAACGTCCTCCCAGCGCGGTAACAACACACATCAACAGCAGTCAAGTTTTCGTCCCCCGTAAAGCAGTTCGTCTGCCGTAAACAGCAATGTTGTGACACTTTTAAACAGGACAATACTGCCATCTACTGTACATGCATATGTGACCCACCCATAATGTGTCACATTTTTGTGTTGATTTATTTATTTTATTTTGTGGTTTGAATTCGTTTTTGGAGCTGTCATCACAGATTTATCAGTATTCACATTGGTCAGTAGGGGGCAGTAGGGCGTTTCTTCCCAATTTAATGCTATCACCTGCAGACCGGAAGTGTCTTGTCATTCTGATGAGCGCGACCAGTCTGTGAACAATTGAAACGTCCTGTGTGCTTTTTCCTCCTGTATAACAGGTTAGTTTTGGTGAATCAACTCACTGAATAATATCCATGTGATCTTTATAAGTTTAAGTACACATTCTGACGGTGGAGCCTAACTCTAAAGTGTTTGTGAGTTGTAGTTTGTATTTGTGAATGAATCCAGTGCACAGCTGCAGTAATCAATACAACGACGTGAGTGCGCAATGTTTATATAGGAACTTCTGATCCTAATTCAGACTCCCAAATTAGAGCTCCCGTTTTTTTTATTGATTTTATAATGTATATTAGTATAATGTGTGTGTTCTGAAATAGTGACAGAGAATAGAACAAGGATGGACAATTCAACCCTTAACTCAACAATGAGTAGATGAGTGTTATGTGTGTGTATATGTGTAAATAAATGAACACTGAAATTCAAGTATTTCTTTTATTTATTTATATATATATATATATATATATATATATATATATATATATATATATATATATATATATAGCTAGAATTCACTGAAAGTCAAGTATTTCTTATATATATATATATATATCTTAACCACGCCCCCAACCACGCCCCCCGCCCCACCCCCGTCCCACCCGCGACCACGCCCCCACCCCCCACCTCCCGAAATCGGAGGTCTCAAGGTTGGCAAGTATGATATACAGTATTCTTGTCTTCAAGAAAGAAGGAACTCTATATGAATTGTTACATGTTGGTACTTTCACTAACACCTTTGACATGTTAATAAAAAATATCTGAAGGAAAAAGCAGCTTAGATTTTATATATATATACATGTATATATATGTATATATATATATATATATATATATATATATATATATATATATATATATATATATATATATATATATATATATATACAGTATATATATATATATATATATACTGTATATATATATACAGCCTTTCATTTGTTAACAAATGTCTGCCGAAATAAAACGTTACATTTCTTCCTCTTTTTGTTGAGTATGACATAAGCATGTTGTCATGCCTTTAGAGTTAGCGTTAAATAAACCATTCGTCGAGGCAGAAAAAATAAAACATTTTAAAGAAGTAATCTGGTAGAATTAGCTTTAACTTAAAGTTGTGTAGACGTCACGATAGATGACTCACCTGCTGATGGCATGATAGAAATAAAAATAAAACGTGTCCGTTTCACTTTCTCCCAAGTGTACACATATTACGATGTGGAACATGTTAAATCCATACATATATGTTGGTACAGAGGTTGATTCATCAAACTTCCTTATCTCACCAGGAAAATCATCTGATTGACTCTCATTTGTAACTAATTCCCCACCCCACTTTCACATGACGCTGTTAAAGAGAACTTGTCCCACCCATCTACAAGACTATTATATATGACTGGATTTCGCTTGTGTCTACATTTTCGTCTCATTTTTATTCGTTAGCTAAAATTTCAGTTAATTGTGTTATCAATTTAGTCCACATGCCGTTGTTTTCATTTGTTAGTTTTATTTTTACCTGCTCCGAAAACTAACCCAAATAAAATAAACAGCTTTCAGTCCATGGCGGGCGTGGCTGACTCTGTGGGCGGTCATGGCCATGGACTGGGACTGGATGGTGACCTCTGCGGAACCAGACGAGGTCTGTTAGTTCGGCCTTCTTGAGCGTGTCCTTTTCTTCTTTGTTGTGTCTGCCAGAGAGGAGATGTTTTAGATGGGAATGTTTGGCGTAAGAGTTTTTGTTTAGCCAGCAGATGATGGCAAGTCTTGTTGCGGTGTCAGTAGTTGTCTTATCTTGTGGTGATTTTGAACTTTTTTTGGCTTCTGTGTCAGCTAGTTCATTGTACGGGAAATTGCAGTGTCCAGGGATCCACTCTATCTGCAGCTTTTTACACCAAGTATCTTGGAAGATGGTAGTCTGTAGTGCGAGCACAGAAGGGTCAGATGAAAAGGGATTGCCAACTGCTTGGACCAGAGATTTCTAGTCACAGGCAATAATTGCAGAGTGCCAGTCCTGAAGCTTGTTCATCCAGGATAATGCATTTTCGAGAGAAACTTTTTCTGCCTGGAAGGAACTGCTCCGGAGACCAGCTGTGGATGACGTTGTTTTGGATGAACACCATGCCCGCTCTACCGTTGCTTGTGCCTCTACAGTTGAACCATCAGTGGAAACTTGGGGGTCAGTTGGGCCCAGTTGATTGAGAGTTTGGCGGGCCTTCTCAAGTTGCATGGTTTGGAGCATCATGTTATTAGCATGAGTGATCACAATGGAGTTGGGAGGGGGCTGATTCCAAGAAAGTGGAGGCCACTTTTCCTCCATAGTCTGGATTGGGATCAACAGCATTTGGTAGAGTCTGTGTATGGTCGCAGATCACCAGTCTTTCCAGGCCAGGCGTCGTGGGACTCTGCTTGCAGCGGCCAGTCTATGTGGGTTCGTCTTCGCCACGTTGTCTTGTGATGCAGCTGTCAATGTAATGATGTCACAATGCTGCGTAAATCCACGGACCCCTTGTCCAAGGATCACCCAAAAAAGGTGTCTGTTTGGATTCAATTAATTCATTACAGTAATGGAAAAATCATTTGTCTGAAAAAAACGTGTCTTTTTTTGCTCAATTTAAGGGCCAGGTGGCACCAAACAGGATTAGTTTGTTTTTACAAAGAAATGTTGTTTGGAGTTATCTGTTTTTGCTGCAAAATGCAAAACTCCACATAAGCACGATGGCTGTTTCATAAAAAGCTCCAAAAAAAACATTGATTTACTTAAAATAAGGAAATATGTGTCTGAACTCTTAACGCAACAGTCTTGCCTTTGCTCCCATTTTTCATGAGTTGAACTGGAAGATCTAAAACTTTTGATTTACACACAAAAGACCTAATTCTCTCAAATATTGTTCACAAATCTGTCTAAATCTAAATCAAGATAATCCATCTCACCTCACAAGTGTTGCATATAAAGATGCTGATTAAACAGCATGATAATTGCACAGGTGTGCCTTAGGCTACCCACAATAAAAGGCCACTCTGAAATGTGCAGTTTTGCTTTATCAGGGGTCTAGGGCGGGTGAGAAAAGCAGTCAGTATCTGGTATGACCACCATTTCCCTCACGCAGTGCAACACATCCCCTTCACATAGAGTTGATTAGGTTGTTGATTGTGGCCTGTGGAATGTTGGTGCACTCCTCTCCAATGGCTGTGCAAAGTTGCTGGATATTGGCAGAAACTGGAACACGCTGTCGTTACACCGATCCACAGCATCCCAAACATGCTCAATGGGTGACATGTTCGGTGAGTATGCTGGCCATGCAAGAACTGGGATGTTTTCAGCTTCCAGGAATAGTGTACAGATCCTTGCAACATGGGGCTGTGCATTGTCATGCTGCAACATGAGGTGATGGTCTCGGGTGAATGGCACAACAATGGGCCTCAAGAATTTGTCACGGTGTCTCTATGCATTAAAAAATGCCATAAATTTAAAAAATGCACTTGCGTTTGTTGTGCATAACATACGCCTGACCATACCATAACCCCACCCCCACCACGGGCCACTCGATTGACAAAGTTTGGCATCAGCAAACTGCTTTCCCACACAACCTCACACACGCTGTATACCATCTGCCCTGAACAGTGAAAACCAGGATTCATAAGAGAAGAGAACCACTCTCCAACGTGTCAGACGCCATTCAATGTGAGCATTTGACGACAAACTGCCGTCAGGTCGAGAACCCGATGAGGACGATGAGTATACAGATGAGCTTCCCTGAGACGGTTTCTCACAGTTCGTGCAAAAATTATTTGGTTATGTAAGCCAATTGGAAAGCACAGTGGAACAGGGGTTAGTGCGTCTGCCTCACAATACGAAGGTCCTGAGTAGTAGTGAGTTCAATCCCGGGCTCGGGATCTTTCTGTGTGGAGTTTGCATGTTCTCCCCGTGACTGCGTGGGTTCCCTCCGGGTACTCCGGCTTCCTCCCACCTCCAAAAACATGCACCTGGGGATAGGTTGATTGGCAACACTAAAATTGACCCTAGTGTGTGAATGTGAGTGTGAATGTTGTCTGTCTATCTGTATTAGCCCTGCGATAAGGTGGCGACTTGTCCAGGGTTTACACCGCCTTCCGCCCAATTGTAGCTGAGATAGGCTCCAGCGCCCCCCGCGACCCTGAAGGGAATAAGCGGTAGAAAATGGATGGATGGATGGATGTAAGCCAATTGTTGCAGCAGCTGTCCGGGTGG
This sequence comes from Nerophis lumbriciformis, assembly GCF_033978685.3. Lineage (NCBI taxonomy): Eukaryota > Metazoa > Chordata > Actinopteri > Syngnathiformes > Syngnathidae > Nerophis > Nerophis lumbriciformis. The sequence continues at coordinate 36,093,047 of NC_084562.2, forward strand.
CTAGTCTCAGACGATTACAGAGGTGCACCTGCTGATGTGAAGGTCCTGGGCTGGTGTGGTTACATGTGGCCTGCGGTTGTGAGGCTGGTTGGATGTACTGCCAAATTCTCTGAAACTCCTTTGGAGACCGCTTATGGTAGAGAAATAAACATTAAATTCACGGGCAACAGCTCTGGTGGTCATTCCTGCAATCACCATGCCAAATGCACGCTCCCTCAACACTTGCAAAATCTGTGGCTGTGTGATAAAACTGCACATTTCAGCGTGGCCTTTTATTGTGGGCAGCCTAAGGCACACCTGTGCAATAATCATGCTGTTTAATCAGTATCTTGATATGCCACACCAGTGAGGTGGGATGGATTATTTTGGAAAATAAGAAACGCTCACTAGCACAAATTTTGACAGATTTGTGTACAATATTTGAGAGGAATATGTCAGGACTTGGACTATGGCGTGGTTTGTTCTCCTGTGGTGCAAATGAACATGACAGAGCCCCTCCCTTAAGGACAGATACCAGATGTCCATAAAAAAACAAAAAAAAACAATGATCACTAGTCACGGGAGGGCGGGTGGGGGACATGGTGGTGGGTCGCCAGACCACGTGTCCCCGTATCCACCGAGGCAGAGTTAGGTGGCGGCGGCGAGTGGAACGCCGCTGCAGCAGGCGAGGCGGGCGCCCAGGGAATGGCCACATTCGTGGCCGACGAGGAGGTTGGCGAACTTGGCGTGGCGGGCGACCAGGTAGCAGCCATATCCATGGCCGACGAGGAGGCTGGCGCGTCGTCATCGTGGCAGGCGTGGAAGCTGCAGATGAAGCAGGCAGCGAAGCTCGGCGTGGCGCGTCAGGCGGCGAAGCTCGGCGTGGCGCATCTTGGTCTTGGCGTGGGTCTTGGTCTTGGTCTTGGCATGGCGGGTCTTGGTCTTGGCATGGCGGTTCTTGGTCTTGGCATGAATCTTGGTCTTGGCTTGGCGGTGCTTGGTCTTGGCTTGGCGGGTCTTGGTCTTGGCATGGCGGGTCTTGGTCTTGGCATGGCGGGTCTTGGTCTTGGCATGGCGGGTCTTGGTGTTGGCATGGCGGGTCTTGGTGTTGGCATGGCGGGTCTTGGTCTTGGCATGGCGGGTCTTGGTCTTGGTTTGGGTCTTGGCGTCGTGGAGCTGCGACTGGCGGCACTTGGCGTCGTGGAGCTGCGACTGGCGGCACTTGGCGTCGTGGAGCTGCGACTGGCGGCACTTGGCGTCGTGGAGCTGGTACCGGAGCTTGGCGTGGTGGGTCTTGGCGTGGTGGGTCTTGGCGTGGTGGAGCTGGTGCTAGCCTTGGTGCGGCGACAGGTGCTAGCCGTGGAGCAGCTACAGGTGCTAGCTTTGGTGCAGGTGGAGGTGGCCTAGCTGGGGGTTGCGGCTTGGCATGGCGAAGCTGAGTCACCCCACCTGTACAGTTCCCAGCCCTAGCCCCCCCCCCCCCCCCCCCCCTCAAGGAGCGGATACCAGACGCGCTCCCCGCGGTCGGGAACCGTTTTTAGGGGTGGGTGGAGGGAGGTCAGGAGGGGGGCATAATCCTCCCCACTAAATTGTCCAAAAAATATTTCTTTTTCCCCCACCTGGGGTTGTGTGGGCGGAAAAAAAGAAACATTTTGTGACGGGGGCGGGGCTTGAGTCTTGGGGGGCAACGGGCAGTCCCAGTGAGCGGGTCTGTGAAAAAAATTTCTGGAAGTGTCTGATTCTGGCAAAAAAGTCCTTTGCTGGTGGCTGATAGACAAAGTTAACAGAATTTAAAAAAAAATCTTGGTCTCTGACATCATCACCAGTGGGCGGGGTGACGTCATGACAAGGCGGCGGCGTGATGTCATCTGCGGGAAAACTTATTTGCTGGCGACATCTGTCAGGACTTGGACTATGGCGTGGTTTGTTCTCCCGTGGTGCAAATGAACATTTTGACCAGACATGGCGTGAAGGTGAAGACATGATTTATTTAAACACTATAACTACAAAAAGAACAAACTAAAGGCGCGCACAAGGCGGAAGTACAAACTTGACAAATGAAACCAATACTTGCACGTGGGCAAAAAAACTAAGGACATGAACAAAAGTTGCTAACTGTGGCATGAATAGAAACAACTTACTTGGGCATGGCATGAAGTGCGCAGAGGTAAACAAAGTGTGAAGCAGAGAGTCAGGGGTATGATGTCGCCATAAGACTTCCTGGCAACAATGGGTTTAAATAATAGTGACATGATTAAAGACAGGTGCGGGAGTCGTGAGGGCAGGTGAAAACTAATGGGTTGCTATGGTGACAAACAAGAGTGCACAATGAGTCCAAACGTGGAACAGGTGAAACTAATGGGTAACCATGGAAACAAGACAAGGGAGTGAAAAGCCAGAAACTAAAGAGTCCAATAACTAAACAAAACAAAACATGATTACACAGACATGACAGAATAGGTCTTTTGTGCGTATAGTAAAAGTTTTAGATCTTTGAGTTTCACTCATGAAAAATGGGAGCAAAAACAAAAGTGTTGCATTTATATTTTTGTTCAGTGTATATTCTAGGTAGATCACCTCGACTTGGTCATTTGATAAGTAACTCACCAGCTAAAAAAAAGTGTGCACTGTTGTAAACTGTAAGTAGGTTAGATTTGGTTATTGAATATTATTAAAATCAAGAGTAAAATTACTAATTCAGAGCAAATATTTGAGTGAGCTCCAGGCCCCGCTGTAGTGGAAAAGTTGGGTCTAAGAGGTTAAGAACCCCTGCTCAAAGTGACGTTTTCTGTGGAAAATCATCATCCTGGGGTCATGCCAAAATGTAACATGACAGTGAAAAATAGAAATGAAACCACCACAGTACGTGATTAAACTGATTGAAAATGTTTTATCGTTTAACAGCACTATTTTAAATTACTGTTCTGTTCAACTAGCATGTCAGAGCCTCCCAGAAAAATAAAAGGGCATTGTTTTTCAACTAAATATGTATGTTTTTCTTTTTTTCAAGATTTGGCCAGAGCGCCGTTTGAGCACCAGCAGTATTATCAGATAATATGTAAGCAATACCAAATCCTACTGACAATATTATTCTCAACTGTGCCTGTTGTCTGGGGATTAACTCTTATCCAAACTGGGAGAGTATCCAGCTAGCGCATGACCACGGCTGTGTCACAATACGCACACTAAAGGAACTGTTTGCAACCATTAAGCGGATGCCTAGAGGGCGCTAACTTTCCAATGTATTTTAGGCATTATATATCACGCCCTTTTAGGGCTTTTAGTAAGTAATGACGAGGGCTGTGTATTTTTTAAATCAATTCCATTTTGAAAAATCGATTACACAGTTTGATTCAAAGTGTGAACTCTTTTTTTTTCTGGCACACTTGACGCTGCCTCATGTGGGAGATGAAAATGGAAACAGAAGTACCTCCCATCCCATCCATTTTTCAGTTACAAATAAAATCAATAATAATAACTGTTTCAGTCATATGTTTACATTGTCTGATCAAAACATAGTATGGTACAGCTTTGGCTTGTGAAGCCGTAAATCTTTGCCAACAAAAGTTGCAATAGCCTCTCTTACTGTTTGTATCTTAGACGTCCGTGAAGAATTGGGTGACAATATAATGAGTTAGTCCCTCACTCTCTTTTGTTTTTACTAGCTTGTTGTTGGCAGCTAATGTTAGCATAGTCAGCTTGACACTGCTGCTGCAAACGCTCCACTATGGCTGGGCTGATAATACAATATCAATATATATCGCGATAGACACATACCGTATTTTCCGCACTATAAAGCGCACCGGATTATTAGCCGCACCTTCAATGAATTGCATATTTCATAACTTTGTCCACCAATAAACCGCCCCGGATTATAAGCCGCGCCTACGCTGCGCTAAAGGGAATGTCAAAAAAACAGTCAGATAGTTCAGTCAAACTTTAATAATATATTGAAAACCAGCGTTCTAACAACTCTGTCCCAAAATGTACGCAAATGTGCAATCACAAACATAGTAAAATTCAAAATGGTGTAGAGCAATAGCAACATAATGTTGCTCGAACGTTAATGTCACAACACACAAAATAAACATAGCGCTCACTTTCTGAAGTTATTCTTCATTCGTAAATCCTTCGAATTCTTCGTCTTCGGTGTCCGAATTGAAAAGTTGCGCAAGCGTGGGATCCAAAATGGCCGGTTCCGTCTCGTCGAAGTCATCGGAGTCAGTGTCGCTGTTGTTGTCCAGTAGTTCTGTGAATCCTGCCTTCCGGAAAGCTCGGACCACAGTTGTGACCAAAATATCTGCCCAGGCATTTACGATCCACTGGCAAATGTTGGCGTATGTCGTCCGGCGCTGTCTGCCTGTTTTAGTGAAGGTGTGTTCGCCTTCGGTCATCCATTGTTCCCACGCCGTTCGCAGTCGTGATTTGAATGCCCTGTTGACACCAATATCCAGCGGTTGGAGTTCTTTGGTTAATCCACCCGGAATGACGGCGAGTGTTGTATTTGTGTGCTTCACTTGTTTTTTGACACCATCTGTGATGTGGGCGCGCATAGAGTCGTATATCAACATGGACGGAGCTGTGTGAAAAAAGCCACCCGGCCTCTTCGCGTAAACTTCCCTTAACCACTCGCTCATCTTTTCTTCATCCATCCATCCCTTCGAGTTAGCTTTTATGATGACGCCGGCTGGAAAGGTCTCTTTTGGCAAGGTCTTCCTTTTGAATATCACCATGGGAGGAAGTTTCTGGCCATTAGCATGGCAAGCTAGAACCACAGTGAAGGACGACTTCTCATTCCCTGTGGTGCGAATATTCACCGTACGTGCTCCCGTTATATCAACAGTGCGGTTCACAGGAATATCAAAAGTCAGTGGAACCTCGTCCATGTTGATAATGTGCTCTGGCCGGATCTTTTTTTCAGCTATCTTGTTTTTACAGATGTAAACACACAAAGGAAATGAAACGAAATATCCGCGCGCTTCTTTTTCTTCCGGGGGCGGGTGGTAGCTTACAGTAGAAGAAGAAGCGCTTCCTGTTCTATGGGGGCGGGTGCTTACCTTGGCGGTTGCTTGCGTAGAAGAAGAAGCGCTTCCTGTTCTACCGGGAAAAAAGATGGCGGCTGTTTACCGAAGTTGCGAGATCGAAATTTTATGAAAATGAATCGTAATATTAATCCATATATAAAGCGCACCGGGTTATAAGGCGCACTGTCAGCTTTTGAGAAAATTTGTGGTTTTTAGGTGCGCCTTATAGTGCGGAAAATACGGTACTTGATATCGATATAAAATGTGTCCGATAAAATATTTTACATATATTTATATTTTTTGTTCACAATAAACCAGGAATTATGAAGCAAGATTCGTTTCATGAAGTCACACGCGTTTTGGGAACCCAGCGAACAGAAAACAGAAAGTGCCACTAAGCAATGGAAGGGACACGCTAACAGCCAATCAGTTAACAGTATTCACTGAGTAACGGGAGGGACACGCTAACAGCCAATCATGTAACAGTATGAACTACCAAGTGTTACACCTTTCCTGCTGTTCGATTCCCTGTCCCAGACCGTAGTCGAGGAGTGATTGGGAGAAGTTCCCTCCAGGACCAACGTTTTCGTCGGGGGTAACCCCCTTTTACTTTAACCAACAATGGGTCTGTTAAGCTCGGCTTTTGAGTTGAAATGACCAGGCCGTGACAATTTAGTCGCTTTATTCTTGATTTTACAGGACACAACCGGATACATTCGCCAGTCGCCACTAATTCTGCACGTGCATGCTACTGCTTGCTCTGTTCACTCCTCTACTCACTCATTGACATCACTTACCCAACAGTACACACTGCCAATCTTAAAAGAGCACACATACGCTGCTTTCATAACGCTAGTGTGGTTGCGCCGTCTTTCTGTCTTGCTGTGGATTCACTGCATGTGTGACCCACCCATAATGTGTCACATTTTTGTGTTGCTATATTTATTTTATTTTATGGTTTGAATTCGTTTTTGGAGCTGTCATTCCACATTTATCAATATTCACATTGGTCAGTAGGGGGCAGTAGGGCGTTTCTTCCCAATTGAATGCGATCACCTGCAGACCGGAAGTGTCTTGTTATTCTGATGAGAGCGACCAGTCTGTGAACAACTGAAACGTTCTGTGTGATTTTTTTCCTCCTGTATAACAGGTTAGTTTTGGTGAATCAACTCACTGAATAATATCCATGTTTTTTTCTAAGTTTAAGTACACATTCTGATGGTGGAGCCTAACTCTAAAGTGTTTGTGAGATGTAGTTTGTATTTGTGAATGAATCCAGTGCACAGCTGTATTAATCAATACAAAATGGTGACGTGAGTGCGCAATGTTTATATAGGAACTTCTGATCCTAATTCAGACTCCCAAATTAGAGCTCCCGTTTTCTTATTGATTTTATAATGTATTTTTGTATAATGTGTGTGTTCTGAAATAGGTTTGACATGCTATTTTGTTGTGTTTAGACATGGTTATATAAGTTAAGCTCTCAGGAATGGTCAATGAACATTTCAAGTACAGTAACTTAAAGCTGCTATATAAGAAGAAGAATATGAAGAAAAGTAAAGTATTTAAATGAATGTTGCTAAATTGTGCATTAAGTTAAAGGTGAATAATCCTGAGAAAGACAAGACAGTGAAATAATGTCTAATTGGGCACTATATTGTATGTTTTGGAGTGATGATATAGAAATATGAAAATATATGGCAGAGGCATACAGTATTGTTATGGTAATTATAACTCCAGTGATACAGTAACAGTTTAATGATAGTTTATTGAGTGTTTTGATGAAAATAGAGGTGAAGATAAAGTAAAAGACATTGACATGATAATACAAAGTGACAAAATATATGGGAAATTAAGTGAATTGTAGATTTGTAAATTCTGTTAATAAATTCTGATGAGAGCGACCAGTCTGTGAACAACTGAAACATTCTGTGTGCTTTTTCCTCCTGTATAACAGGACATTATTATCTGACTGCTTGTCCTGGTTACCTGGGACCTGCAACAGATATTTGGGGGCTCGTCCGGGATCGGCAACGCCATTGATGGTTTGACGGTTGCTGATCCAGTGATATATATGAACCCAAAGGCCAGAGTGACTGCACGTTACTGAAGTGAGGTGGCGTGTCTGCGGTGCGGCGACAGAGCAGAGGTGGTGTGTCTACAGTGCGGCTACAGAGAAGAGGTGGCGCGACTGCAGGACATCTACAGTGCAGAGGTGGCGTGACTGCAGTGCGACTTCAGTACAGAGGTGACGTGCGACCATGGAGCCAAAGCGACTACAGAGACTGCAGTGCGACTACAGAGACTGCAATGCGACTACAGAGACTGCAGTGCGACTACAGGGACTGCAGTGCGACTACAGTGACTGCAGTGCAACTACAGGGACTGCAGTGTGACTACAGGGACTGCAGTGCGACTACAGGGACTGCAGTGCGACTACAGGACTGCAGTGCAACTACAGTGACTTAGTGCGACTACAGAGGCGAGGTGAAGTGGCTGCAGAGCGACGACAGAAGCAAGGTGTCATCACTGCAGCTAAGGCCATGTCTGAAGGACGAAAATAACTCTTATGGAGCATTAAAAAGCAACTATACCATCTCTCAGGCACCGAAGCCTATGAGGTTGCGATGTCCATCGGAATTGATCATCCAGGCACAGACGAGCTGAGCTTAACCGATGAAGAAAGCTGCATCGACCATATCCTTTCCTTTATGCAATCTGATGATCTGTTTAATTCTAATGATGAGGGTATTGGTCGTTTGATGATATTGAATGATGTAATATTGAAGGTTATCAAAAAACATGATTGTTTTGAATTGCCTGTTTTTGTTTCAAATGATGAGCCATCTTGTTCAAATGCACCACCCACACACTCAGGTGATACTACATATCCACACACTAACCCCAGTACACACACCCACACAACCACACCAAATATGAAGCAACTACAAGCCATGTATGAAGAACTAGGCAGGAAGTTACAGGAATGTGTGACTCCCACCACATCTTCTGGCCTGACAACCACAACTGACCCACACCTGAACGATCATGATGCAAATGACCCCCTAAAGACTCAAAGAACCCCAGCACAAGGTGGCAGCCAGCCACGTCACCATAGTGATATCGAACCCACACCACGCCAAACCTCAGAGAGGTTGGTCTCCCTACAAGATCTTGCTTATCTCCAGCGAAAAGAGTACAGGATACATGGGGGCCAAATAAGTGACACTACATCTGATCTCAGCTACAACAGCTTATGCAAACAAATAGATGAAGGTCTCAGAGAGAAACACACTGAGGGTGAGGTCATTAGAGGCGTGCTCCGTACAATCAAACCTGGCAACTTCAGAGATATGTTGACAAACAAAGACGACCTGACTGTCACAGAACTCAAAAGCTTCCTCCAGTCACACCTAGGTGAGAAGGGATGCACAGAGCTCTTTCAGGACTTGATGTGTGCCAAGCAACATGAAAATGAGACACCACAGCAATTATTGTATAGAATGATTGGCCTCAAACAAAAGATTATGTTCACTAATAAACAAACAAGCTCAGTAGTTAAGTATGATACCTCCACAATACAGTGCATATTCTTGAACACATTATGTCAGGGAATAGGAGAGAAGTATGATGATGTCAGGCGTGAGCTCAAGCCTCTCCTTGCTGACCCAACAGTATCTGATGAAGCTTTGCTGCGACAGGTGATAAAGACCACCACAGAGGAAAGTGAGAGAAAGCGCAGATTTGGTCGCAGCTCTGCCCGTAAAGTAAGTCAGGCCCATAGCACCCAGGCTGAACCTGAAGAGAAAGTTAAGAGTGAGGTAAAAGTCAACACTGTTAATAAAGATGACACAATACAGAGACTTAGCTCCCAGGTTGAAGCATTGACCCAGGCAATGGAGACCCTGAAACAGCTGGTCACACAGGCTCATGCACCAGATCAGCGCTGTGCACCAACCTCTTACTGTGACCCTGAAAAGCCCAGAACTGAGAGAAAGACACAGAGACCCTATGGCTGCACACAGTGTGTCGCCCAGTCCAATCCAAATTGCAACCACTGCTTTGCATGCGGAGAAGAAGGCCATCGTGCAGTTGGGTGCTTGAAGAAAGAAAAACCGTCGGGAAACGGGGTGCGGTCAAGACAGAGGGACAACCTTTGACCGCTCCTGCACCCATGTCCCAACCCCAAATAGGCCTAAAACAAAAACCAGCTAAAATCAGTGATGCCAACACAATACAATCTCAAAATACCTCACAGCCATGCAAGCTAGTAGCCCCACTCATTGGCCGCAAATCCCTGCTGAAATGTAGTATGGGTGGCTACGCTGTCACTGTCCTGCTGGACACAGGAGCCAATGTGAGCCTAATTGACCGCACGTGGAAGAACAAGTATCTACCTAGCCAAGATATTCGACCTCTCTGTGAGCTACTGGACAATGAGCTGAATGTTTCGGCAGTCACGGGTGATGAAGTGCCTTACGACAGATGGGTTGAAGTGGTGGTAAACCTGCAAGGCAATGATGATCCAGACTTATCCATCCGTGTACCCTTCCTAGTGAGTTGCCTGAAACTAGACAGACCATTAGTTGGTTTTAATGTAATCCAAGAACTCATTAACAGTAATGAAGGCCGGCCTAAACTCATGTCCATTCTGTCTAACCTCCTTGCAGGTGCCATGGAGATTGATGATGATAGTGTTGGGGCCATAGTGAGTTTTATTCACTCAGAACTCCCCAAAAGAGGAAAATGCTGCTGTAAAAGTGGGTTTCAAAGAGGTCACAATTTGTTCAGGTCAGGTAGTTCACATTAAGTGCAGGGTTCCAGCCAATATCAACCCCTCAGAGTCATTTGTGTTGTTTGAACCCAACTTTGACAGTGTACAGCTGGAGTCATTGAGCATTGGAGCAGGCTTAATGGAGATTCACCAGACAGACAGGTGTTTCATTAAAGTGCCAGTGTCAAACCACTCCCAATATGATGTGACCTTGCCAAGCTTCACAGTCCTAGGCAGCATTGAGCCCATTGACAAAGTCATAGAGACAGACAGTCCCCACAGTGACCATAAGAGTATTCATGTTAACACTGTTGACTCCTCACCTCCTCCCAATTATAATCAGGTCCCACCCACTGCAGACCTGTGGCACCCACCAGTGGATGTCAGTCATCTGACAGATGATCAACAAGAGGAGGTGAAACAAATGTTGATAGAGGAATCGGGAGCTTTTGCTCGCAATGATGATGACATTGGGGACATCCCAACCCTCCATATGACCATCAGTCTGAAAGATGACATTCCAGTCCAAAAAACATATTCATCCATTCCCAAACCACTCTATCAAGAGGTCAAACAGTACATCCAAGAGCTGCTTGCAAAAGGCTGGATCGTCAAGTCAAAATCACCCTTTGCAGCACCTGTTGTCTGTGTCAGGAAACGTGATGGATCTCTAAGACAGTGTATTGATTACAGGCAGTTGAACCAGAAAACAGTGCCAGATCGCCACCCACTGCCTCGCATCCAGGATCTCTTGGACACCATGGGCGGCCACAGCTGGTTCACCATTCTTGACCAAGGCAAAGCCTATCATCAGGGCTACATAGCTGAAGGATCCCGCCACATGACAGCCTTCATATCGCCTTGGGGTCTATATGAGTGGGTGAGAATACCGTTTGGTCTCAGTAATGCCCCTGCTGCTTTCCAACGCAGCATGGAGGAGATGCTTGTCACCTTGCGTGACGACTGCTGTATTCCTTACCTTGACGACATCCTCTGCTACTCCAAGTCGTTTGCTGATCATGTCGATGCAGTGCGTCGTGTCCTGAGAGCCCTGCAACGTCATGGAGTCAAGCTGCGACCCACAAAATGTGAGTTGTTCAAGCCAGAGGTCAGGTATGTGGGGAGGTTAGTGTCAGCTAATGGGGTGAGAATAGACCCAAAAGACATCGAGGCTGTAATGTCACTGAGGGAGAAAAGACCCACTACAGTGGGGGATGTCCGTAAACTGTTAGGTTTTCTGAGTTACTATAGGATGTACATTCAAGATTTCTCCCGCATCGCTCAGCCAATATATAGGCTGCTACAAGTGAAAGGAAATCCTGATGCAACACAGGGGAAGATAAAGAAAGGTAAAGGAGCACAGTTGCCTTCAAAGACCCCCATACAGTGGACTGATTGTCACCAGACCATCCTCGAGCAGCTCATTAACGTCCTGTCACACCCACCTACACTAGCGTACCCTGACTTTGAACTTCCCTTTACTCTACACACAGACGCCTGTCAGCAGGGACTCGGTGCAGTCTTGTACCAGCGACAGAGTGGAAAGCTGAAAGTCATTGCATATGGTTCAAGGACATTGACCCCCGCTGAAAAGAACTATAACTTTCACTCTGGAAAGCTGGAGTTCTTAGCCTTAAAGTGGGCGGTATGTGAAAAATTCAGGGATTATCTGTTTTACGCCCCATCCTTCACAGTGTATACAGACAATAATCCACTAACATACGTGATGAGTACTGCAAAGCTGAACGCCACAGGCTACAGATGGGTTGGAGAGCTTGCTGACTTCAGATTCAACCTAAAGTATAGGCCAGGAAAAGCAATGTGGATGCTGACACACTGTCTCGTCTCCCACTGGACATAAACCGTTATGTTGAGGAGTGTACTGAAGAGCTCGACAGAGATGCAATACGTGCTACTTGGGAAGGAAGTGAGGCTGCAAAAAGGTATGACATCGCCTATGTTGCTTCTCTTAACCTGGCCCAAAGTTCAGAGTCTCAAGTTAAGTCCCCAGTACCGACCATTAGCCAAAGTGAACTAATCAGATCTCAGAGGCAGGATGCAGCCATCAGTGAGATAATCAAGCTGAAACAGACAAAAACAGCACTGACAAATGATGACAGGAAGAAAGCAGGTGTCCCTGTGAAAAGACTCATGCATGAGTGGGGTAAACTGTATATGGAATGTGGCCTACTGTACAGGAGTGCAGGGGGTCGACAGCAGCTTGTCCTTCCTTCTGAATATCGGCCCCTTGTATTGAAGCATCTCCATAATGACATGGCTCATCTAGGATCAGAGAGAGTCATTGGGCTGGCAAGAGATCGTTTCTATTGGCCCCTCATGAAAAAGGACATTGAGGTTTATGTCACAAAACAGTGCCCCTGTATCAAGAAAAAGAAACCTGTGGTCCACGATAGAGCACTAATGGGCGGTTATCACGACCAGTGCACCTCTTGAGCTTGTGTCTATCGATTACATGCACTTGGAGCAAAGCAAGGGTGGATACGAATACATCTTAGTAGTCATAGACCACTTCACCAGATTTGCCCAAGCATATCCAACACGAAACAAGTCAGGCAGAACAGCTGCAGAGAAAATATTTAATGACTTCATCCCTCGGTTTGGTTTTTTATCCAAATTGCACCATGATCAAGGCAGAGAGTTCGAGAACTCCCTGTTTAAGACCCTTCAGCAACTGTCTGGATTGGGACACTCTGCCGAGAGATTAAATCGGACATTGCTTCAGATGTTGAGAACACTGCAAGAGGAGAAAAAGAGCAACTGCACTAGACACGAGGCCACAGGTTTCTCACCCCACTACCTCATGTTTGGGCGCCACCCCCGCCTCCCTGTTGATCTGCTCTTTGGTCTGTCCTCTGAAGAGGAGGGTGAAACACCCCAAGGGTACGCCGACAAATGGGCTGTGAGAATGAAAGAGGCCTACCGCATTGCATCTGAGAACAGTCAGCAGTCCAGTGCACGAGGCAAGAGACGATATGACCTTCATGTGAAGGGGATTGTTCTACAGCCTGGTGACAGGGTTTTAGTTCACAACATGAGTGAGAGAGGAGGCCCAGGAAAGCTCAGGTCCTACTGGGAACAAACGGTAAACATTGTTAAGGAACAAATAAATGACAGCCCTGTTTACAAAGTGTCTCCAGAGACAGGTGGTGGCAAAGTCCGTACTCTACATAGGAATCTCCTCCACCTTGTAAACGACTTACCTGTGAGTGTGGCTGAACAGTCAAAGAACCAAGCACCGACTAAAGAGAGACAAAGGAATAGGAGTCAGGTTGAAAGGAATGCAGAGAGAGAGAGACATTCCAAAGCAGTGCTTCATCTGACTCTGATGAAGATGGCCCAAGACCACAGTACTGGCTCAGAGTATCAAGGCCAGCCGAGTCACAAAGGTCAAATATAACAACCACCCATGTGCCTCATAGAAACCATGTTACTTCTCCATCCTTACATGAACAAGCAAGGCTGGCCACACAAGCAGGAGAGCACAGACAGCCTCCCAGCTTCACAGCAGAGGAACCTGAACTGATGGAGCAAGAACAATCCAGTGAACACGAATATGAACAGAATGCTGAAAATGAACATTGCCAAGCCAGGTATGACACTAACCAGGACAGTCCTACTTCCCCTCAGTGTGGTTCAGTCAGGAATCCAGTGCGAGACAGGAGACCACCCAGGACACTGATTACGAGTCTCTTGGTCAGCCATCCTACCAGTCAATTGGGTCAGTCAACAATATTGGACTTTGTGGGCCACAGACATTGCCAGCATGGGGAATACAGTCAGGCCCAACACCACATTACCCACCCTATCCCACACTATACCCAACACTGCCATACACTGTCATGATGCCATACATTGTACCTTCCTTTGCATACTAACATACACGTTTTGATTTGAAAAAAAAGTGTATTGAAAAGAGTATTTTGTTTTGAATGCCGGGAGTCATTTTCTTTGTCGGGGAGCGTGTGACCCACCCATAATGTGTCACATTTTTGTGTTGATGTATTTATTTTATTTTATGGTTTGAATTCGTTTTTGGAGCTGTCATTCCACATTTATCAATATTCACATTGGTCAGTAGGGGGCAGTAGGGCGTTTCTTCCCAATTGAATGCGATCACCTGCAGACCGGAAGTGTCTTGTCATTCTCATGAGAGCGACCAGTCTGTGAACAACTGAAACGTTCTGTGTGCTTTTTTTCCTCCTGTATAACAGGTTAGTTTTGGTGAATCAACTCACTGAATAATATCTATGTTTTTTTCTAAGTTTAAGTACACATTCTGATGGTGGAGCCTAACTCTAAAGTGTTTGTGAGATGTAGTTTGTATTTGTGAATGAATCCAGTGCACAGCTGTATTAATCAATACAAAATGGCGACGTGAGTGCGCAATGTTTATATAGGAACTTCTGATCCTAATTCAGACTCCCAAATTAGAGCTCCTGTTTTCTTATTGATTTTATAATGTATTTTTGTATAATGTGTGTGTTCTGAAATAGGTTTTTCATGCTATTTTGTTGTGTTTAGACATGGTTATATAAGTTAAGCCCTCAGGAATGGTCAATGAACATTTCAAGTACAGTAACTTAAAGCTGCTATATAAGAAGAAGAATATGAAGAAAAGTAAAGTATTGAAATGAATGTAGCTAAATTGTGCATTAAGTTAAAGGTGAATATTCCTGAGAAAGACAAGACAGTGAAATAATGTCTAATTGGGCAATATATTGTATGTTTTGGAGTGATGATATAGAAATGTGAAAATATATGGCAGAGGCATACAGTATTGTTATGGTAATTATAACTCCAGTGATACAGTAACAGTTTAATGATAGTTTATTGAGTGTTTTGATGAAAATAGAGGTGAAGATAAAGTAAAAGACATTGACATGATAATACAAAGTGACAAAATATATGGGAAATTAAGTGAATTGTAGATTTGTAAATTCTGTTAATAAATTCTGATGAGAGCGACCAGTCTGTGAACAACTGAAACGTTCTGTGTGCTTTTTCCTCCTGTGTAACAGGACATTATTATCTGACTGCTTGTCCTGGCTACCTGGGACCTGCAACACATGGAGTGAGAATGCAGACATGTGGTAACATCCTGACACTTCCAATGAGTCCGTTTAATGAGTAGCTTCTCAAACTAGTCCGTGTAATGTTCAGTAGCTTTTATACTACTGCCATTTAGTGTCTCAAATCTGCAACTACCTTCAAATATCCTTTAATTATTTAAAGTTTTCTGCCATATCGCCCAGCCCTACGCTCCAAGCATAAGACTAGGGGTGTGAGGGAAAATAATATTTTGCCTTGTGAATCGATATTGTAAACACTTAAAGATAGCAATCTATAATCGATCAAATTGATTATTTTACTCAGCCCAAGTAATGACATTATCTACACACATATATATATATACTACGTGCATGTGCATTAACTTTGTCTGTTGTTAGTTAATGATAGCGATTTGGCTATATATATATATATATATATATACATATATATATATATATATATATATATGTATGTGTGGGAAAAAAATCACAAGACTATTTCATCTCTACAGGCCTGTTTCATGAGGGGGGTACCCTCAATCGTCAGGAGATTTTAATGGGAGCATTCGCATACCATGGTTTATATAGGGCACAGAGTGGGTGGGTACAGGCTGGCCTAGGGGCGTGGTGATTGGCTCATGTGTTACCTAGGAGGTGTTTCCGTCTATGGCGGCATGTTGTTACAATTTCGCTGCGCTTGTTGAGGGATGACAGGTCTGGACGGTAAATAATAAACAGTTTCTCTTTCAAGCATAGGTTGCATCTTTTATTACCACTATTGTAAGGTGTGCTGGATGCAAGAATTTGCCATGTTATTGAATATTCAACATTATTGTCTTTGAGGTCCCAAATGTGTTTGCTGAGTTCTGTGGTATTTCGCAGGTTTTTGTTCCTGAAAGAAGCCTTGTGATTGTTCCATCTGGTTTTGAATTCACCCTCGGTTAATCCTACATATGTGTCGGATGTGTTAATGTCCTTGCGTATTACCTTAGATTGGTAGACAACTGATGTTTGTAAGCACCCCCCGTTGAGGGGGCAATCAGGTTTCTTTCGACAGTTACATGCTTTGTTGGTTTTGGAGTCGCTCTGACTGGGGGTCGACGGCTCATTTGCAATTGTTTTGTTGTGGTTTGAAATGATTTGTCGTATATATATATATATATATATATATATATATATATATATATATATATATATATATATATATATATATATATATATATCCTATCGTAACAATTTGACTGCTGCTTTTCAGGAACTGCTTTAGTGTCTGTGTGCACATGCCGGTGTTATATGGTTTGGTTTAAAAAATCTAGTATGAAGAAAGGCGAGATTGTTTTATAGATATCTCCGCCATGCCTCCATGGTTTTATTTCAAATTTCTAGGACTTATGCAGATCCTCAATACGTAAAATTTTTTACAAGTGAGTAATAAAAGTCGGTTTTGCACAATAGGTCTCCTTTAAAACAAAGAAAAGAAAAATAAATATTGTGCTCGTCATTCCTGGTGAATGCACATTGACATTACAGTGTTCTGTCGCCACTTATCGTTCACTTATAGAACTGCGGTCTAAGAGCCTGATTAACTAAAGGTTTGCGTGTACTAAAACATGTGCAAACTTGAAAGCACACACAAAGATGATCTACTAAATGTATGCAAAGTAGACTGCATCTGTTAATTGAGCAGAATAAGGCGTGCAACCCATTTTGCGTCTCTGTCTTCATTAATATGCAAGATATACGCTAATCATCAAAACGCCCACAATACTGGGAAGAGAATAGGCAAATACAATTACTTAGAATGCGCAATTTTGCGAGCAATATTTAGCGTTTTATTTAGCGTGTGTCAGAAGGACGTGGAAACTGGCACTGTTCCACAACATGGCTGCAGAATATAGACAGCAAAGTCCTGTCTACACTTTTTTGAAGCCTCTTTCTCTGTGCTGTCCTCCAAATCTAAACATCAGACATGGAATTGATTAGCTGGATTCTCGACTCAATTGACAAAATCTTTTCGACGAG
This sequence comes from Nerophis lumbriciformis, assembly GCF_033978685.3. Lineage (NCBI taxonomy): Eukaryota > Metazoa > Chordata > Actinopteri > Syngnathiformes > Syngnathidae > Nerophis > Nerophis lumbriciformis. The sequence continues at coordinate 36,109,915 of NC_084562.2, forward strand.
GAAAAGAGGTTCTGGGAGCCTGGCTGCCCTGACGGAACCATTGCTGCGGGGTACGTGAGAGATTCCTGGGACAAATGGAGAATCATGTGCCTCTCAGTCCCTTCCGTCGAGGACGTGGAAGACATCTACCTATTTAGAACCGTGATCGCAGGACATGTGCTGATCGGGCTATGAATTGCTCTGTTGCATCGTCAAATTCGTAAGACGATGGCAGCCACTCAAGGAGCCCAAAGGCTGTTCGTCGCAATGGAAGGCTTGGGTCGAGCTGTGGGATCACAGACTGTGGCGATTTCTGAACTGAATCGCAAAATGGATCACATCATGGAGAGGCTTGTTGAATTGCGAAGATTGGATATGAGGGCCAGCATTGACAAATAGAACAGACAAGCCATTGTAATGTCTGCTCGCTTGGAAAAACAACAATCCTAATCTACGATTTGACTCCCTCGAATGGCCTTGACGCTGCTCAAAACAGAAGAAGGCTGTTCTGAAAACATCCCCCGAAGACACCTCAATGATGAACGCTTTTGACCTCCCTCCCACCTCAACAACACCTGGGAGTCGAACTTTGCTTGCATGGCATGCAGAACGGCTCCAGGCCTATAGACACAACATCACTACACCCAGGACAATGGGCATACACACACACACATCCCTACCCCAACCCCACGCCTTCACCACAGCTTGATTCCCTTTCGGGGTGATGGACGGCTGAGTAGCGCTTTTTAGCGGCAGCTGGCCTCCATGGCTACAACTCTCCCCCTCTGTGCAAGTATTTGTGATTATATGTAGCATGTTTATGTGTGCTATGGCAAATTAGGTTTTTTCCCTTGGCCTCAGTCTGGACCCCCTTCCAGGTGTCCAGCCTTTGACTGATATTTTTTTTTTTACTCTTCCCCCCTTCCCCAATATCACCTGTTTCCCACCTTTTTTTAAGGAGCGCCGTAAGTGGCTGATCCATTGGCGGTCCTGTTCTTGTCTCCCTGTCTGCTCTTAGTGGGACTGTGCCGAAAATTTAATTTCACTTCTTATATGTCTTGTACATGTTAAATAATGGACAATAAACAGCACCTTGAACTTGAAAGACAGATGATTGACGGATAAGTATTCTCCGTCCTACATGTGTGTGTCAACATTTTGGACGGTCAGAAATAAAAAATATATTAGACACATTGTCTATTCAGCAACATTCTTTTATAATGTTATTGCTGCTGGATAACTTATGGGGCTGATTAAAACAAATTCAATTGATGCATGTTGGTGTCTGCTGGCGTTTTTCTAATGTACTTTTTTTATTTATTTAGGAAATATATATTACTATAAAAAATCTCCTACACGAAAAGACGTCTTTCATGGTGCATTTTCTTGCGCTTGAGTCATTCCAGACGAACAAATGCTCTGGTTATGTGATCCACAGCCTCACACACAGATTTAAGTGCAGTGTGCATACGTTTCTATTGTCTAGATTGCAATTCAAAAAAGGTGTTGCAGATTACAGATGTGTGCTGCTGGTTCAGCACATCGCAGACAGGTAGGAGCACGATAACGTGAATGTGCAGAAAATTATCAAGCGTCTCCATGGTATACATGCAAAATCCTCATTTAAATAATTTTCAATTGCACACACAGTGTTAGTAGATAACAAGCAACACGCCCACTCATAATACACATTATTTAATTTTTTGCACACGTTGTTTAGGACCTTAGTGTATGTAAAAGCTGTGTGGAGGGCTTATAAAGACTTTAGGGGGTCATATTATGATTTAAACCACTTCCTTGTGGTAATGGTGATTCCTTGGTCAAAATTTTGCATAGATAATGTTTTACAGAGCATCTTCAAGCCACATTCTGACCGTCTCTTCAGGATGCGGCGTTTTGTGGGCAGTCTTATTTACGTGCCTCCACTTCGACTGTGGCCCTAGTGTGTGGATGTGAGTGTGAATGTTGTCTGTCTATCTGTGTTGGCCCTGCGATGAGGTGGCGACTTGTCCAGGGTGTACCCCGCCTTCCGCCCGCTTGTAGCTGAGATAGGCTCCAGCGCCCCCCGCGACCCCAAAGGGAATAAGCGGTAGAAAATGGATGGATGGCACTTCGACTGCGTCTTCTCCCTGTCAGCCATGTTGTAGTTTTTAGCGCTTCCATTGGGAGTCTATTGACAGATATATACAGTATATAATGGCGAACTCGCGCAAAGCTCTTCGGTTAAAACTTTAACAAATATGGTGATATCCACTGACGTCACCAAATAGGAAAAACGTCAGAAATTGGGCAAATTCCAAACGGCTCATTCGAAAGAAGTATGAAGGAAGGCAAGATTGTTTTATAAATATCTGCGCCATAGCTCCATGGTTTGATTTGAAATTTTTGGGACTTGTACACATCCTAAATTGACAAAAAAACAGGTACCAAAAGGTAAGAATAATAGGTCTCTTTTAAAATGCAAATAATATTCATAAAAACTCTTAACTCTTAAAATAAATAGCATAATGTGTGCCCTCAGGAGTTACATACACAGTTTGAGAAACAGCCCAAGTCTTGCTTGTAGGTTTCTCCTTAAATGGGAATTATTCTTAAGTATAAATAACAATGTCACGTTTCATAATTGATGTCTCTTTGTGTCAAGGAAAATAAGGGTGAATATCATTTAACAGTGATATTTTCCAACAAGTGCTGTCTTTTCCACCACGCAATGTCATCTCTGTCACAACACATATTTTTCACATAAATTAATTATAATAAGTTAACTGTACATATGAATACATCAATGTGTGATCATATGTGTAACCAAATGTTTCCGAAACATTTTGCTTTTGTAGTCATTTAATTTGAATGATGTTATGGTAATGATACTTTCCTCTACATATTGGACTGAAATGACGAAAAATATACATTATTTTAGTAATTCCAACACAGCCACTATTAGAAAGTGAATCCACACATGATGTGAAGCAAAACATTGAAAAATAGATCTAAAATAAGTATGACTGTATTTATACAGCATGTTTGCCACTGTACTGTATTACAAAACCATGGTCAAAATACATCAATAATTAAACCTTGTGATGCAAGTATTTTGGTGAATACGTTAATAATTGAGGTGTTCTGAGTTCTCAATTCTAATAATACGCTACACACCACTACTGTAAGTCAAAGGTGTAAGCGAGGGTTGAATGCAGAAAAATTAAATGATGCGATTGGCAACTTTGATACATTTCGTACATTAAAAATGCCATCCATCCATTTTCTACCGCTTGTGCCTCTCGGGGTCATGGGGGTGCTGGAGCCTATCCCAGCTGCATTTGGGCGGAAGGCGGGATACACCCTGGACAAGTCGCCACCTCATCGCAGGGCCAACTCAGACAGACAGATAACATTCACACTCACATTCCCACACTAGGACCAATTTTTAGTGTTGCCAATCAACCCAACATGTCTTCGGAGGTGGGAGAAGGCCGGAGTACCTGGAGGGAACCCGCGCAGTCACAGGAACTATATTAATTCAATATAAGCTATCTAAAAAAACATCCACGCTTACATTTGCATTATAGTTGACAAAATTGTCTAATTAATCATCCATCTATCCATTTTCTACCGCTTGTCCCTTTTGGAGTCGCGGGGGTGCTGGAGCCTATCTCAGCTGCATTCGGCCGAAAGGCGGGGTACACCCTGGACAAACCGCCACCTCATCGCAGGGCCAACACAGATAGACAGACAACATTCACACTCACATTCACACACTGGGGACCATTTAGTGTTGCCAATCAACCTATCCCCAGGTGCAGTCACGGGTAGAACATGCAAACTCCACACAGAAAGATCCCGAGCCCGGGATTGACCTCAGGACTACTCAGCAGAGGTGGGACCAAGTCATTGTTTTGCAAGTCACAAGTAAGTCTCAAGTCTTTGCCCTCAAGTCCGAGTAAAGTCCCGAGTCAAGACAGGCAAGCCCCGAGTCAAGTCCAAAGTCAAGACTGGAAAGTCTCAAGTCAAGTCCTAAGTCCTGCATTTTGAGTTTCGAGTCCTTTCAAGTCCTTTTAACCACAGACTAATATATTAACACAGATTGTGTATGCTTTTCAAACGCTGTATTTATTTATTAAAACAAGTGCATTTTAAATTGCAGGAAAGAAAATTGTGCTGACATTGCACTTTATAATAGCACTATTAACCAGTCATTTTAAACATTAACTCATTCCTTTACAGAACAAACACATTGAAAAATAAAGTGCAAATGTACTTATTTGTACAAAAGTGTTAACATTGAAAAAACATGACATATACGTGAACATAACAAAAAAGTTGTACTTTTTATATGTCAGGGCCCTATGCTGCATTGCATTTGCAAAAGACCAAATTAGCCAAGAGTCTGTCCGTCATTTGTGCACGATGGGGGCGTAGTATGATGCCACCATGGCTGAAAACTCGCTCCACTGGAGCACTGGAGGCAGGCACTGCCAAGACTCTCATGGCCACTCGGAACAGTGAAGGAAGAGTCTTCATGTTCAATGCCCAGAACAAAAGGGGGGAGAGAGTTGTTTTGGGTTCGTGCACTACTTGTAAGTGTATCTTGTGTTTTTTATGTTGATTTAATTAAAAAAAGAAAAGAAAAAAATATATATTTCTTGTGCGGCCCGATACCAATCGATCCACGGACCAGTATCGGGCCGCGGCCCGGTGGTTGGGGACCACTGAGGTAAACAACCAACAGTATGTCAGAAAGCTAGCTAAAACGGTACACATATTCATAATATAGTATACATTTTAACTGACCTTTATTTTACTATTTTTGTCTTTTTTTAGGTGGCTAAAATACGCGGTGCTGCTGACCGCCGTCTAACGTTACGTGTGATATATTGACTAACGTAACCCTGCTTAAATAAAATCACTGAACAAAAAGTATGAATAAGGTAGTGAACTGCAACAGATTCCCGTGTTTGCAATAACGTTATAACGTTAGCAGTGAGTTTACAGCCTCACTGATTTAACTACACAGCAAATAAAAGTCACGTTACTTAGCCAATAAACGTTATCTTACATTCAAAACTTACCGTTCTTTGTGCAACTTCAAATGCCGGACGAAGTTGGAAGTTGTTGCCTCTCCATCAGTAATTTTGGAACCGCATGTGTTGCATACTGCAAACCGTTTTGTGTTGACCACCTCGTAATTTTTACACCCAAACAAAATTATTTTAGGTATCATTTTTTGTTCACTGGCGTGTGGTTTGGACATGTCTTCTTCGTTGGTTGTCCTGCAATTTGATTGGATGAATGCTGTGTGATGAAAACAAAGTAGATCTAATTTGATTGGCTGTTGTACTGAGAGCACACCAGCTGACACACGCAACGCTGATAGACAAGTACACAATGAAAAATACGGAGCGCTCCCGAATAACTTTTTCATCTTTGGGTTTTGGGGAAAGTAGCAAGTCATGTCAAGTCATGTCAATTCAAAAGGCTCAAGTCCAAGTGAAGTCACAAGTCATTGATGTTAAAGTCTAAGTCGAGTTGCAAGTCTTTTTACATTTTGTCAAGTCGAGTCTAAAGTCATCAAATTCATGACTCGAGTCTGACTCGAGTCCAAGTCATGTGACTCGAGTCCACACCTCTGCTACTCAGGACCTTCGTATTGTGAGGCACATGCACTAACCCCTGTGCAACCGTGCTGCCCCTAATTAATCATAATTTAAGTTATTTAAAAAAACGAGCTGGGTTCCAAAAATGACCCTTGTGCCACACTTTGGACAACCTGTACATAACCTGACAATTTCAATGATAACTGTTTATTTCTTTTAATACAAACTATACAAAGTTATAAAAAAAACAACCTATAAATTCCGGATGAATACTGGAAAATAACATTTAGGTTCAAAAGTTCGACAAAACAGTCAAATTTACTCACCTTAGAGTACGCATGCGTGCAGTCTCGCCAAGATCTTTGTTTTGTGTCTTGTACATTTTCTAAACTGTTGCCCGGTCAAACGAAAAACCTTCACCTCGTTTGCCCAAAACCCACAGTTTGCGGCTTGAATCCCACCGTTGTTATAATATTCTGCCGGCAATTAAATGACGGCTAAAGTTTCCATAGTGGACGATGTGCTCCTAGCTGTGACGTCCGCTTGGGTCTTAAAGCGAATACATGTGATTTTGTATCGCTGTGGCCAATGCTCGTCTGTGCCACTCAGGACAAAATAAACAGGATTATGTGTCCTTCTCAAACCTACTGCTGTATTTCCATCTGTGACAGCAGGACCGTCCTCTTCTTCCTCCTCCTCTTCCACCTCCTCCTCCTCCTCCTCCTCCGCCCGCGGCACCAACTTGCTTTTCTGCCACACAGAATTTTGACAAGTGAGAGAGTATTTACCATAAACAGAATTAATTTACCTGATTATCGTTTCTAAAGTTGTAACATTTATCTTTTATCCTTCCATTAAACCAGCGGTCCCCAAGCTACGGCCCACGGGCCGAATCCGGCCCACCGGCATCCAAAATCCGGCCCGTGGGAAGTCCCAAGGATAGATTTAAAAAAAATAATAAGTACAAAACTGAATTATTATTTTTTTAAATCTGTCCTTTTCTAATCCATTTTCTACCGTTTGTTACTCTCTGTGTCTTTGGCGTAGTGTGGTCATGTGACTATCCCAGGATATGGCTTACCCAAAATGGCAGCATGTCAGGTAAGATAGCTCATTTCCAAAATCTTTTTGGTATGATCCGTTGCCCGGATCATAGTTTATTTACGTTTTCATTAGGGATGTCCGATAATATCGACCTGCCAATATTATCGGCCGATAAATGCTTTAAAATTTAATATCGGAAATTATCGGTATCGTTTTTTTTATTATCGGTATTGTTTTTTTTTTATTAAATCAACATAAAAAACACAAGATACACTTACAATTAGTGCACCAACCCAAAAAAAACTCCCTCCCCCATTCACACTCATTCACACAAAAGGGTTGTTTCTTTCTGTTATTAATATTCTGGTTCCTACATTATATATCAATATATATCAATACAGTCTGCAAGGGATACAATCCGTAAGCACACATGATTGTGCGTGCTGCTGGTCCACTAATAGTACTAACCTTTAACAGTTAATTTTACTCATTTTCATTAATTACTAGTTTCTATGTAACTGTTTTTATATTGTTTTACTTTCTTTTTTATTCAAGAAAATGTTTTTAATTTCTTTATCTTATTTTATTAAAAAAATTTTAAAAGTACCTTATCTTCGCCATACGTGGTTGTCCAAATTAGGCATAATAATGTGTTAATTCCACGACTGCATACAGGTAAAAGCCAGTAAATTAGAATATTTTGAAAAACTTGATTTATTTCAGTAATTGCATTCAAAAGGTGTAACTTGTACATTATATTTATTCATTGCACACAGACTGATGCATTCAAATGTTTATTTCATTTAATTTTGATGATTTGAAGTGGCAACAAATGAAAATCCAAAATTCCGTGTGTCACAAAATTAGAATATTACTTAAGGCTAATACAAAAAAGGGATTTTTAGAAATGTTGGCCAACTGAAAAGTATGAAAATGAAAAATATGAGCATGTACAATACTCAATACTTGGTTGGAGCTCCTTTTGCCTCAATTACTGCGTTAATGCGGCGTGGCATGGAGTCGATGAGTTTCTGGCACTGCTCAGGTGTTATGAGAGCCCAGGTTGCTCTGATAGTGGCCTTCAACTCTTCTGCGTTTTTGGGTCTGGCATTCTGCATCTTCCTTTTCACAATACCCCACAGATTTTCTATGGGGCTATGGTCAGGGGAGTTGGCGGGCCAATTTAGAACAGAAATACCATGGTCCGTAAACCAGGCACGGGTAGATTTTGCGCTGTGTGCAGGCGCCAAGTCCTGTTGGAACTTGAAATCTCCATCTCCATAGAGCAGGTCAGCAGCAGGAAGCATGAAGTGCTCTAAAACTTGCTGGTAGACGGCTGCGTTGACCCTGGATCTCAGGAAACAGAGTGGACCGACACCAGCAGATGACATGGCACCCCAAACCATCACCCAACCATGCAAATTTTGCATTTCCTTTGGAAATCGAGGTCCCAGAGTCTGGAGGAAGACAGGAGAGGCACAGGATCCACGTTGCCTGAAGTCTAGTGTAAAGTTTCCACCATCAGTGATGGTTTGGGGTGCCATGTCATCTGCTGGTGTCGGTCCACTCTGTTTCCTGAGATCCAGGGTCAACGCAGCCGTCTACCAGCAAGTTTTAGAGCACTTCATGCTTCCTGCTGCTGACCTGCTCTATGGAGATGGAGATTTCAAGTTCCAACAGGACTTGGACCCTGCACACAGCGCAAAATCTACCCGTGCCTGGTTTACGGACCATGGTATATCTGTTCTAAATTGGCCCGCCAACTCCCCTGACCTTAGCCCCATAGAAAATCTGTGGGGTATTGTGAAAAGGAAGATGCAGAATGCCAGACCCAAAAACGCAGAAGAGTTGAAGGCCACTATCAGAGCAACCTGGGCTCTCATAACACCTGAGCAGTGCCAGAAACTCATCGACTCCATGCCACGCCGCATTAACGCAGTAATTGAGGCAAAAGGAGCTCCAACCAAGTATTGAGTATTGTACATGCTCATATTTTTCATTTTCATACTTTTCAGTTGGCCAACATTTCTAAAAATCCCTTTTTTTGTATTAGCCTTAAGTAATATTCTAATTTTGTGACACACGGAATTTTGGATTTTCATTTGTTGCCACTTCAAATCATCAAAATTAAATGAAATAAACATTTGAATGCATCAGTCTGTGTGCAATGAATAAATATAATGTACAAGTTACACCTTTTGAATGCAATTACTGAAATAAATCAAGTTTTTCAAAATATTCTAATTTACTGGCTTTTACCTGTATATCGGGTTAAGATCGGTATCGGTTGATATCGGTATCGGTTGATTACGGTATCGGTAATTAAAGAGTTGGACAATATCGGATATCGGCAAAAAGCCATTATCGGACATTCCTAGTTTTCATTCACTTGTTGTTTAAGTTCTGTTTCAGCACCCCGGTTTTGTGGCTAATCATTGTTTTCACCTGCCTCTGATTAGTGTTTGTGACGCTCACCTGTTCCCGAGCACTAATCAGAGAGCTATTTAGTCCTGCCTTTTCCCGTCACTCAGCCTTGTGCTTTTGTTTGCTTTCATGCAACTGTTACATGTATCCCCGTGTGTTTCTTGTGCTAAGTTCCGCCTTAGCTTCCCTTGTGTCAGGCACGCTTGTTTTATTTGTTTCCTGCCTTTTTGTTTGATTTATATAAATAAATCATTCTTCTTACCTTCAAGCTGCTCGCTATCGTTCCACAGCATCCTGAAAGGACGACGTCACCCTTTTTTTTTGCCACTAATGCACATTTTTAAGTCATTCAACAATTGTATATTTTTAATTCCTTGTCAAATATTACAATTTAACTGTTGTTAATGTAATTAATAATAATATAACCATCACCTAATTTATATCAAATAAGAGTAGGCTAAGAAAATAGGACTATCTGGCTTTTACTCTTAAAGCAGTCGTGTCAAACTCGTTTTCATTGAGGGCCATATCACAGTTATTGTTGCCCTCAGAGGGCCTCTTGTCACAGTGAATAATGAATATTCATTTGTACACACAAAACATATATTTAATTGCCGTTTGATTATTCCATATTTTTTTTACGTATGCTGTAAAAAAAGAAATCTATAGATTTTACTGTGAAAATAACTGTCTCATAAAATTGGGCAATTATTTTGACTCGGGGGCCACATTTAGAGGAAAAAAATGTGTCTGGGAGCCGGTATATCTATTTTTAGGAACACTAATACAAAACCTCACAATAATGTCTGATTGAATGCTAAAAACGTTATGACAGACCGCCTTAAAAAACGTAATTGAATTTTACATTTTTCTATGAACGATAAAACACTAAAAATATAGACAAAATATGAACATCACACCCCCTTTCGATCGACATATTTTACAATCAAGTGAAACGCAACAAAAATGCAACAAACAGTGAAATATGAACGCGAAGGGTACAAAATAAACCCACCTACAATCTGATATATCTGATATTTGCTGAATTCCCCCCAGGGATCAATGAATTACTTTCTATTCTATTATATTCTATATATCACTAAGCTTTAGAACTTTGTTGTGAAAATCTCCTTCCGCGTCTGTGGAAACGCTTCCCGCCCACACTGCTTGGTGCCTTGTCTGTGCTGCTGTGACGTAGATGACCTTAGTAACTAATTAGATGACCATAGTAACTAATTAGATTAACATAATAACTAGTATATCATCCATAAGCGCAGATTCCAACCATTCCAGTTCAAGACTTACGATCATTTGAAAACATCACTGCACATCATAATGGCAGCTACACTTTCCATCCTAAAGATCTAAAAAAAATTTTTGGAAATGTCCGGCGGGCCAGATTGAAAAGCTCAACGGGCCGCATGTGGCCCCCGGGCCTTAATTTGCTCAGGTCTGCCCAAGTGGGTCACACTGATAATATCATGTCATAATAACTTAAAAAGAAAGACAACTTCAGATAGTTTTCTTTGTTTTACTTTGGAGACAAATAGAACAAGCACATTCTGAAAATGTACATCCATCCATCCATTTTCTGCCGCTTGTCCCGTCAGGGTCGCGGGGGGGTGCTGGAGACTATCTCAGCTGCATATTAAAAAAAAATCATCCTGGAAAAACACTTAAAGTTACCGGTAGTTTAAAATTCTGAGGAGAAAAAAAATTGGTGCAGTTACAAAAACACAATAAAAAAATAGAATGAACATAGATTTTGTCTCAGTGTATCTACAAAGCCGTACCCTTAA